>NW_026930248.1:0-42089 GCF_032062105.1 Saccostrea cuccullata
AACCCCTCTTTTCTATCATACATTTTGGTACAACTCTTACTCTAAAGAATGTTTATTAGCTTATTGATTCAGCTTTGACTCTTTGTTACGGGTAGGGTAATGGGGCTTTTATTGTAACTACCTGGTAAGTTGCATCTTGTCAATGCCCCAAAAAATCACGTGATAATTGTAGGTCAAGTTTTACTGATAGATTTTTTTCATAGAGAGTTTTAAAACCTTTACGTCAGTTCTATTGTCAAAAATTGTTGAAGCTTAAATAATTATTTGTCATTTAAGCATGAAATGAAAACCAGAAGAACAAATTCATTTTGACACACGAAAATATGTGAATTTGGAGTATACATATCAAAAGAAATTGTACGTAGAAGAAACTATTTTTAAATATAAATTCTAAATTATTCTAGCAAAAACTTAATTGCTTACCTTTTAGCGTTTTCTTTCCTTTTCGTCCATATTCTGCTGCGTTCGTGACACTTTGTGTTTAGACTGTTCTATATGACGACGCTAACCCCGCAGCTAGTGTGTATTGGAAATCTTCTCTGTTTTAGACGCGCAAAAGAGTTCCTAACACAAACACAAAAGAGCTCCAGACACTGAAGAGTTCCAAACACAAAAGAGCTCCAAATACAGAAGCGTTATTTTGTAACCTTCAGCGATAACGTTCCAACTATAATAAACAAAAAGAACCAAAAATAAAAATAAAATATACTATAACTGTTGCAAATGATCTTATCACATTATTTAGAGGGGTAAAATGTAATATATATTCCCCTGAAAGCCGTTTGTTAAGTATCAGTTCTTAAAATCTTAAAAGAAATAAACATGGGATATCGTATTTCCTCTTTTCCAGGTTTAGGATTTGAGATTCATCTATTAATTAGATATAGTTTAAATTGAAATCTTCCGAATAATTATTACTTACTTATGTTTATAAGCTAAGTTATTATTTGTTTTGGGTCATCATTATATGGTTAAATGTATTTCTTTTCTTTCTCTTATTTTGATCAAATTTAAGTTATTTTAAACCAAACCATTTATTTAATGTAGATGTGCTTTAACCGCGTATTCTTAATTTACACTATGTATGCAGTCAAGTTTTTGGCAGAAATTTGTAAAACAAACTCAGTGCAAAAATAATGCAAGATAATGAGAGTATTCAGATACCAGCGCAATTTTCTACCATGGATTGAATCATGGATTTTTTTTCCATAAAAGGTTGGACCACAGTAAAAAACAATCCATTTAACCTGTATCAAATTAGAGTTAAAAAAATCTAAGCTAACTATGAAGTATTCTGCCTACCTTTTCCACGTCTTCTCTCTCCGATGACTTTCTGTGAATGTCCAAGTCTGCACGCGCTCAGTGTTGAGACGGCATTTCAAAAACCGGTTTTTGATGGCATCCAATACACAAAGCTAGCGATCGCTCTTTGGTGTAACTGAGACTGTGAACGCTGTACGTGATGAGTTAATTAGAGGACTATGAATTTGGCGCACTGAAGTACATAACTTAAAAATAAAACTAAAAATCAACTTGGCAATGGATGCATTTTAAGCTCGGGTAGCCTTAACAGTACTGCTAGAGGACGGGAGTTTAAACCTGTCCTGTTGTTATGATTTCTCTTTTACAAAGACAATTTCCTGGCAAGCAAAATAAAAGTTGCAAAACGTGAAATTTCTATTTCAAAGCTGGAGGGAGATGGAGTAATTGGGAGAAATTTGATGATAAGCGAAAAAACACACACACACACACACACGCACACGCACAAAGGTAAAAAACATAGGTAGACGGGGGGGTTGACAGATATTTGCTGACAAGTAATGAATTCTAATGCTTTAATATCTATTACTTCTTGTACAAAATTAAACTGGGTGTGCGTCACAAAAACAGTCTCCGTTTTTAGTCGGGGCGGTCAAAAGATCACTTTTTACTGGCTTTTTTATCAATAAAATATCTTTAAAAATTCAAGGGATGGGGCGGGGGGGGGGGGGGTCGACCGACCACCGCACCCCCTCGAGATCTGCGCATGGAACATAATTAAATATTAGACATTTCGAAGAATTATGACCCCAATGAACAAATTACATTTCAATAATTTGATATTTCTAGACCTAATGTTTTCAACAAGTTTAAGAAAAATAACATCTTGTAAAATGATCAATATCCAAAGTATTAACTTTTCTTGTTAACAAAAACCAGAAAACAATATTTTATATCTTACTTAAAGATACCATATTAGTTTAAGACCAGGTAAAGTTTTAGATACCAGGTTAGGTTTAAGATACCAGGTTAGGTTTAAGTTACCAGGTTAAGTTTCAGATACCAGGTTAAGTTTTTGATACCAGGTTAGGTTTAAGATACCAGGTTAAGTTTTTGAAACCCGTTTAAGATAAAGGTATAGTTTAAGATACCAGATAAGGTTTAAGATACCAGGTAAGGTTTAAGATACCAGGTAAGGTTTAAGATACCAGGTAAAGTTTAAGATACCAGGTTAGGTTTAAGTTACCAGATTAGGTTTAATAAATCAGGTTAAGTTTTCGATACCAGGTTAGGTTTAAGATACCAGGTTAGATTTAGAAAACTTGTTTAAGATTAAGGTAATGTTTAAGATACAAGGCTAGGTTTAAGATACCAGGTAAGGTTTAAGATACCAAGTTTAGTTTAAGATACCAATTTAAGTTTAAGATACCAGGTTAGGTTTGAGATACCACGTAAAGTTTAAGATACCGGTTAGGTTTCAGATCCCCGGTTATGCTTAAATTTACCAGGTTAGGTTTAAGATACCAGGTTAGGTTTTAGATACCAGGTTAGGTTTAAAATAACAGGTTAGGTTTAAGATATTAGGTTAGGTTTAAGATACCAGGTTAAGTTTAAGATACCAGGTTAGGTTTAAGAAACTAGTTTAAGATTATGGTAATGTTTAATATACAAGCTTAGGGTTAAGACACAATGTAAGGTTTAAGATACCAAGTTAAGTTTAAGATACCAATAATGGTTTAAGATACCAGGTTAGGTTTGAGATACCAGATTAGGCTTAATTTACCAGATTAGGTGTAAGATGCCAGGTAAGGTTTAAGATACCAGGTTAGGTGAAAAATACCAGGTTCAGTTTAAGATACTAGGTTAGGTGAAAAATACCAGGTTCAGTTTAAGATACTAGGTTAGGTTAAAGATACCAGGTTAAGTTTAAGATACCGGGTTAGGGTTAGGGTTAGGGTTAGGGTTTAGGGGTTAGGGTTAGGGTTAGGGTTAGGGTTAGGGTTTAGGGTTTAGGGGTTAGGGTATAGGGGGTTTTACGAAGATCGCTCCGGAGTCATCTCGTCAATGTCAATTTTTGTCACGTGATTTCAGTAGGCGTGGTTATTGTTTTTTTTATCTTAATACTTTGTGTAGCGAAGTATCAAAGTTTATTTTGTTATTTCCATCATACACTTTGGCTCAGTAGGTAGAGCAGCGGACTTCAGATTAAGGGGTGCCGAGTTCGATTCCCGATGGAATCGTTCATTTTATAGCTCTTTTTAATTTTTCTAAAGTTGAAAGTCGATGATTAATTACTGATCTATTCGAGTCAAATATTATTACATATTGAGGTTTTATACCCTTTTGTCCAAATCTTGCTTCGAAATCATTTGTTTGGATATATAGAGAAATTATTCAAATCACAAGGAAGGAAATGTTACAGTAAAAATAATAATTTAATTTCGTATAACAAGAATAATTCCCCTCCGCTCCCTAACCCCTCTTTTCTATCATACATTTTGGTACAACTCTTACTCTAAAGAATGTTTATTAGCTTATTGATTCAGCTTTGACTCTTTGTTACGGGTAGGGTAATGGGGCTTTTATTGTAACTACCTGGTAAGTTGCATCTTGTCAATGCCCCAAAAAATCACGTGATAATTGTAGGTCAAGTTTTACTGATAGATTTTTTTCATAGAGAGTTTTAAAACCTTTACGTCAGTTCTATTGTCAAAAATTGTTGAAGCTTAAATAATTATTTGTCATTTAAGCATGAAATGAAAACCAGAAGAACAAATTCATTTTGACACACGAAAATATGTGAATTTGGAGTATACATATCAAAAGAAATTGTACGTAGAAGAAACTATTTTTAAATATAAATTCTAAATTATTCTAGCAAAAACTTAATTGCTTACCTTTTAGCGTTTTCTTTCCTTTTCGTCCATATTCTGCTGCGTTCGTGACACTTTGTGTTTAGACTGTTCTATATGACGACGCTAACCCCGCAGCTAGTGTGTATTGGAAATCTTCTCTGTTTTAGACGCGCAAAAGAGTTCCTAACACAAACACAAAAGAGCTCCAGACACTGAAGAGTTCCAAACACAAAAGAGCTCCAAATACAGAAGCGTTATTTTGTAACCTTCAGCGATAACGTTCCAACTATAATAAACAAAAAGAACCAAAAATAAAAATAAAATATACTATAACTGTTGCAAATGATCTTATCACATTATTTAGAGGGGTAAAATGTAATATATATTCCCCTGAAAGCCGTTTGTTAAGTATCAGTTCTTAAAATCTTAAAAGAAATAAACATGGGATATCGTATTTCCTCTTTTCCAGGTTTAGGATTTGAGATTCATCTATTAATTAGATATAGTTTAAATTGAAATCTTCCGAATAATTATTACTTACTTATGTTTATAAGCTAAGTTATTATTTGTTTTGGGTCATCATTATATGGTTAAATGTATTTCTTTTCTTTCTCTTATTTTGATCAAATTTAAGTTATTTTAAACCAAACCATTTATTTAATGTAGATGTGCTTTAACCGCGTATTCTTAATTTACACTATGTATGCAGTCAAGTTTTTGGCAGAAATTTGTAAAACAAACTCAGTGCAAAAATAATGCAAGATAATGAGAGTATTCAGATACCAGCGCAATTTTCTACCATGGATTGAATCATGGATTTTTTTTTCCATAAAAGGTTGGACCACAGTAAAAAACAATCCATTTAACCTGTATCAAATTAGAGTTAAAAAAATCTAAGCTAACTATGAAGTATTCTGCCTACCTTTTCCACGTCTTCTCTCTCCGATGACTTTCTGTGAATGTCCAAGTCTGCACGCACTCAGTGTTGAGACGGCATTTCAAAAACCGGTTTTTGATGGCATCCAATACACAAAGCTAGCGATCGCTCTTTGGTGTAACTGAGACTGTGAACGCTGTACGTGATGAGTTAATTAGAGGACGGGACTAGTTTTAAACCTGTCCTGTTGTTATGATTTCTCTTTTACAAAGACAATTTCCTGGCAAGCAAAATAAAAGTTGCAAAACGTGAAATTTCTATTTCAAAGCTGGAGGGAGATGGAGTAATTGGGAGAAATTTGATGATAAGCGAAAACACACACACACACACACACGCACACGCACAAAGGTAAAAAACATAGGTAGACGGGGGGGTTGACAGATATTTGCTGACAAGTAATGAATTCTAATGCTTTAATATCTATTACTTCTTGTACAAAATTAAACTGGGTGTGCGTCACAAAAACAGTCTCCGTTTTTAGTCGGGGCGGTCAAAAGATCACTTTTTACTGGCTTTTTTATCAATAAAATATCTTTAAAAATTCAAGGGTGGGGGCGGGGGGGAGGTCGACCGACCACCGCACCCCCTCGAGATCTGCGCATGGAACATAATTAAATATTAGACATTTCGAAGAATTATGACCCCAATGAACAAATTACATTTCAATAATTTGATATTTCTAGACCTAATGTTTTCAACAAGTTTAAGAAAAATAACATCTTGTAAAATGATCAATATCCAAAGTATTAACTTTTCTTGTTAACAAAAACCAGAAAACAATATTTTATATCTTACTTAAAGATACCATATTAGTTTAAGACCAGGTAAAGTTTTAGATACCAGGTTAGGTTTAAGATACCAGGTTAGGTTTAAGTTACCAGGTTAAGTTTCAGATACCAGGTTAAGTTTTTGATACCAGGTTAGGTTTAAGATACCAGGTTAAGTTTTTGAAACCCGTTTAAGATAAAGGTATAGTTTAAGATACCAGATAAGGTTTAAGATACCAGGTAAGGTTTAAGATACCAGGTAAGGTTTAAGATACCAGGTAAAGTTTAAGATACCAGGTTAGGTTTAAGTTACCAGATTAGGTTTAATAAATCAGGTTAAGTTTTCGATACCAGGTTAGGTTTAAGATACCAGGTTAGATTTAGAAAACTTGTTTAAGATTAAGGTAATGTTTAAGATACAAGGCTAGGTTTAAGATACCAGGTAAGGTTTAAGATACCAAGTTTAGTTTAAGATACCAATTTAAGTTTAAGATACCAGGTTAGGTTTGAGATACCACGTAAAGTTTAAGATACCGGTTAGGTTTCAGATCCCCGGTTATGCTTAAATTTACCAGGTTAGGTTTAAGATACCAGGTTAGGTTTTAGATACCAGGTTAGGTTTAAAATAACAGGTTAGGTTTAAGATATTAGGTTAGGTTTAAGATACCAGGTTAAGTTTAAGATACCAGGTTAGGTTTAAGAAACTAGTTTAAGATTATGGTAATGTTTAATATACAAGCTTAGGGTTAAGACACAATGTAAGGTTTAAGATACCAAGTTAAGTTTAAGATACCAATAATGGTTTAAGATACCAGGTTAGGTTTGAGATACCAGATTAGGCTTAATTTACCAGATTAGGTGTAAGATGCCAGGTAAGGTTTAAGATACCAGGTTAGGTGAAAAATACCAGGTTCAGTTTAAGATACTAGGTTAGGTGAAAAATACCAGGTTCAGTTTAAGATACTAGGTTAGGTTAAAGATACCAGGTTAAGTTTAAGATACCGGGTTAGGGTTAGGGTTAGGGTTTAGGGGTTAGGGTTAGGGTTAGGGTTAGGGTTAGGGGTTAGGGTTAGGGTTAGGGTTAGGGTATAGGGGGTTTTACGAAGATCGCTCCGGAGTCATCTCGTCAATGTCAATTTTTGTCACGTGATTTCAGTAGGCGTGGTTATTGTTTTTTTTATCTTAATACTTTGTGTAGCGAAGTATCAAAGTTTATTTTGTTATTTCCATCATACACTTTGGCTCAGTAGGTAGAGCAGCGGACTTCAGATTAAGGGGTGCCGAGTTCGATTCCCGATGGAATCGTTCATTTTATAGCTCTTTTTAATTTTTCTAAAGTTGAAAGTCGATGATTAATTACTGATCTATTCGAGTCAAATATTATTACATATTGAGGTTTTATACCCTTTTGTCCAAATCTTGCTTCGAAATCATTTGTTTGGATATATAGAGAAATTATTCAAATCACAAGGAAGGAAATGTTACAGTAAAAATAATAATTTAATTTCGTATAACAAGAATAATTCCCCTCCGCTCCCTAACCCCTCTTTTCTATCATACATTTTGGTACAACTCTTACTCTAAAGAATGTTTATTAGCTTATTGATTCAGCTTTGACTCTTTGTTACGGGTAGGGTAATGGGGCTTTTATTGTAACTACCTGGTAAGTTGCATCTTGTCAATGCCCCAAAAAATCACGTGATAATTGTAGGTCAAGTTTTACTGATAGATTTTTTTCATAGAGAGTTTTAAAACCTTTACGTCAGTTCTATTGTCAAAAATTGTTGAAGCTTAAATAATTATTTGTCATTTAAGCATGAAATGAAAACCAGAAGAACAAATTCATTTTGACACACGAAAATATGTGAATTTGGAGTATACATATCAAAAGAAATTGTACGTAGAAGAAACTATTTTTAAATATAAATTCTAAATTATTCTAGCAAAAACTTAATTGCTTACCTTTTAGCGTTTTCTTTCCTTTATATCCGTATTCTGCTGCGTTCGTGACACTTTGTGTTTAGACTGTTCTATATGACGACGCTAACCCCGCAGCTAGTGTGTATTGGAAATCTTCTCTGTTTTAGACGCGCAAAAGAGTTCCTAACACAAACACAAAAGAGCTCCAGACACTGAAGAGTTCCAAACACAAAAGAGCTCCAAATACAGAAGCGTTATTTTGTAACCTTCAGCGATAACGTTCCAACTATAATAAACAAAAAGAACCAAAAATAAAAATAAAATATACTATAACTGTTGCAAATGATCTTATCACATTATTTAGAGGGGTAAAATGTAATATATATTCCCCTGAAAGCCGTTTGTTAAGTATCAGTTCTTAAAATCTTAAAAGAAATAAACATGGGATATCGTATTTCCTCTTTTCCAGGTTTAGGATTTGAGATTCATCTATTAATTAGATATAGTTTAAATTGAAATCTTCCGAATAATTATTACTTACTTATGTTTATAAGCTAAGTTATTATTTGTTTTGGGTCATCATTATATGGTTAAATGTATTTCTTTTCTTTCTCTTATTTTGATCAAATTTAAGTTATTTTAAACCAAACCATTTATTTAATGTAGATGTGCTTTAACCGCGTATTCTTAATTTACACTATGTATGCAGTCAAGTTTTTGGCAGAAATTTGTAAAACAAACTCAGTGCAAAAATAATGCAAGATAATGAGAGTATTCAGATACCAGCGCAATTTTCTACCATGGATTGAATCAAGGATTTTTTTTTCCATAAAAGGTTGGACCACAGTAAAAAACAATCCATTTAACCTGTATCAAATTAGAGTTAAAAAAAATCTAAGCTAACTATGAAGTATTCTGCCTACCTTTTCCACGTCTTCTCTCTCCGATGACTTTCTGTGAATGTCCAAGTCTGCACGCGCTCAGTGTTGAGACGGCATTTCAAAAACCGGTTTTTGATGGCATCCAATACACAAAGCTAGCGATCGCTCTTTGGTGTAACTGAGACTGTGAACGCTGTACGTGATGAGTTAATTAGAGGACGGGACTAGTTTTAAACCTGTCCTGTTGTTATGATTTCTCTTTTACAAAGACAATTTCCTGGCAAGCAAAATAAAAGTTGCAAAACGTGAAATTTCTATTTCAAAGCTGGAGGGAGATGGAGTAATTGGGAGAAATTTGATGATAAGCGAAAACACACACACACACACACACACACGCACACGCACAAAGGTAAAAAACATAGGTAGACGGGGGGGTTGACAGATATTTGCTGACAAGTAATGAATTCTAATGCTTTAATATCTATTACTTCTTGTACAAAATTAAACTGGGTGTGCGTCACAAAAACAGTCTCCGTTTTTAGTCGGGGCGGTCAAAAGATCACTTTTTACTGGCTTTTTTATCAATAAAATATCTTTAAAAATTCAAGGGATGGGGCGGGGGGGGGGGGGGGTCGACCGACCACCGCACCCCCTCGAGATCTGCGCATGGAACATAATTAAATATTAGACATTTCGAAGAATTATGACCCCAATGAACAAATTACATTTCAATAATTTGATATTTCTAGACCTAATGTTTTCAACAAGTTTAAGAAAAATAACATCTTGTAAAATGATCAATATCCAAAGTATTAACTTTTCTTGTTAACAAAAACCAGAAAACAATATTTTATATCTTACTTAAAGATACCATATTAGTTTAAGACCAGGTAAAGTTTTAGATACCAGGTTAGGTTTAAGATACCAGGTTAGGTTTAAGTTACCAGGTTAAGTTTCAGATACCAGGTTAAGTTTTTGATACCAGGTTAGGTTTAAGATACCAGGTTAAGTTTTTGAAACCCGTTTAAGATAAAGGTATAGTTTAAGATACCAGATAAGGTTTAAGATACCAGGTAAGGTTTAAGATACCAGGTAAGGTTTAAGATACCAGGTAAAGTTTAAGATACCAGGTTAGGTTTAAGTTACCAGATTAGGTTTAATAAATCAGGTTAAGTTTTCGATACCAGGTTAGGTTTAAGATACCAGGTTAGATTTAGAAAACTTGTTTAAGATTAAGGTAATGTTTAAGATACAAGGCTAGGTTTAAGATACCAGGTAAGGTTTAAGATACCAAGTTTAGTTTAAGATACCAATTTAAGTTTAAGATACCAGGTTAGGTTTGAGATACCACGTAAAGTTTAAGATACCGGTTAGGTTTCAGATCCCCGGTTATGCTTAAATTTACCAGGTTAGGTTTAAGATACCAGGTTAGGTTTTAGATACCAGGTTAGGTTTAAAATAACAGGTTAGGTTTAAGATATTAGGTTAGGTTTAAGATACCAGGTTAAGTTTAAGATACCAGGTTAGGTTTAAGAAACTAGTTTAAGATTATGGTAATGTTTAATATACAAGCTTAGGGTTAAGACACAATGTAAGGTTTAAGATACCAAGTTAAGTTTAAGATACCAATAATGGTTTAAGATACCAGGTTAGGTTTGAGATACCAGATTAGGCTTAATTTACCAGATTAGGTGTAAGATGCCAGGTAAGGTTTAAGATACCAGGTTAGGTGAAAAATACCAGGTTCAGTTTAAGATACTAGGTTAGGTGAAAAATACCAGGTTCAGTTTAAGATACTAGGTTAGGTTAAAGATACCAGGTTAAGTTTAAGATACCGGGTTAGGGTTAGGGTTAGGGTTAGGGTTTAGGGTTAGGGTTAGGGTGTTAGGGTTAGGGTTAGGGTTAGGGTTAGGGTTTAGGGTTTAGGGGTTAGGGTATAGGGGGTTTTACGAAGATCGCTCCGGAGTCATCTCGTCAATGTCAATTTTTGTCACGTGATTTCAGTAGGCGTGGTTATTGTTTTTTTTATCTTAATACTTTGTGTAGCGAAGTATCAAAGTTTATTTTGTTATTTCCATCATACACTTTGGCTCAGTAGGTAGAGCAGCGGACTTCAGATTAAGGGGTGCCGAGTTCGATTCCCGATGGAATCGTTCATTTTATAGCTCTTTTTAATTTTTCTAAAGTTGAAAGTCGATGATTAATTACTGATCTATTCGAGTCAAATATTATTACATATTGAGGTTTTATACCCTTTTGTCCAAATCTTGCTTCGAAATCATTTGTTTGGATATATAGAGAAATTATTCAAATCACAAGGAAGGAAATGTTACAGTAAAAATAATAATTTAATTTCGTATAACAAGAATAATTCCCCTCCGCTCCCTAACCCCTCTTTTCTATCATACATTTTGGTACAACTCTTACTCTAAAGAATGTTTATTAGCTTATTGATTCAGCTTTGACTCTTTGTTACGGGTAGGGTAATGGGGCTTTTATTGTAACTACCTGGTAAGTTGCATCTTGTCAATGCCCCAAAAAATCACGTGATAATTGTAGGTCAAGTTTTACTGATAGATTTTTTTCATAGAGAGTTTTAAAACCTTTACGTCAGTTCTATTGTCAAAAATTGTTGAAGCTTAAATAATTATTTGTCATTTAAGCATGAAATGAAAACCAGAAGAACAAATTCATTTTGACACACGAAAATATGTGAATTTGGAGTATACATATCAAAAGAAATTGTACGTAGAAGAAACTATTTTTAAATATAAATTCTAAATTATTCTAGCAAAAACTTAATTGCTTACCTTTTAGCGTTTTCTTTCCTTTATATACTTATTCTGCTGCGTTCGTGACACTTTGTGTTTAGACTGTTCTATATGACGACGCTAACCCCGCAGCTAGTGTGTATTGGAAATCTTCTCTGTTTTAGACGCGCAAAAGAGTTCCTAACACAAACACAAAAGAGCTCCAGACACTGAAGAGTTCCAAACACAAAAGAGCTCCAAATACAGAAGCGTTATTTTGTAACCTTCAGCGATAACGTTCCAACTATAATAAACAAAAAGAACCAAAAATAAAAATAAAATATACTATAACTGTTGCAAATGATCTTATCACATTATTTAGAGGGGTAAAATGTAATATATATTCCCCTGAAAGCCGTTTGTTAAGTATCAGTTCTTAAAATCTTAAAAGAAATAAACATGGGATATCGTATTTCCTCTTTTCCAGGTTTAGGATTTGAGATTCATCTATTAATTAGATATAGTTTAAATTGAAATCTTCCGAATAATTATTACTTACTTATGTTTATAAGCTAAGTTATTATTTGTTTTGGGTCATCATTATATGGTTAAATGTATTTCTTTTCTTTCTCTTATTTTGATCAAATTTAAGTTATTTTAAACCAAACCATTTATTTAATGTAGATGTGCTTTAACCGCGTATTCTTAATTTACACTATGTATGCAGTCAAGTTTTTGGCAGAAATTTGTAAAACAAACTCAGTGCAAAAATAATGCAAGATAATGAGAGTATTCAGATACCAGCGCAATTTTCTACCATGGATTGAATCAAGGATTTTTTTTTCCATAAAAGGTTGGACCACAGTAAAAAACAATCCATTTAACCTGTATCAAATTAGAGTTAAAAAAAATCTAAGCTAACTATGAAGTATTCTGCCTACCTTTTCCACGTCTTCTCTCTCCGATGACTTTCTGTGAATGTCCAAGTCTGCACGCGCTCAGTGTTGAGACGGCATTTCAAAAACCGGTTTTTGATGGCATCCAATACACAAAGCTAGCGATCGCTCTTTGGTGTAACTGAGACTGTGAACGCTGTACGTGATGAGTTAATTAGAGGACGGGACTAGTTTTAAACCTGTCCTGTTGTTATGATTTCTCTTTTACAAAGACAATTTCCTGGCAAGCAAAATAAAAGTTGCAAAACGTGAAATTTCTATTTCAAAGCTGGAGGGAGATGGAGTAGCTGGAGGGAGATGGAGTAATTGGGAGAAATTTGATGATAAGCGAAAACACACACACACACACACACGCACACGCACAAAGGTAAAAAACATAGGTAGACGGGGGGGTTGACAGATATTTGCTGACAAGTAATGAATTCTAATGCTTTAATATCTATTACTTCTTGTACAAAATTAAACTGGGTGTGCGTCACAAAAACAGTCTCCGTTTTTAGTCGGGGCGGTCAAAAGATCACTTTTTACTGGCTTTTTTATCAATAAAATATCTTTAAAAATTCAAGGGATGGGGCGGGGGGGGGGGGGGTCGACCGACCACCGCACCCCCTCGAGATCTGCGCATGGAACATAATTAAATATTAGACATTTCGAAGAATTATGACCCCAATGAACAAATTACATTTCAATAATTTGATATTTCTAGACCTAATGTTTTCAACAAGTTTAAGAAAAATAACATCTTGTAAAATGATCAATATCCAAAGTATTAACTTTTCTTGTTAACAAAAACCAGAAAACAATATTTTATATCTTACTTAAAGATACCATATTAGTTTAAGACCAGGTAAAGTTTTAGATACCAGGTTAGGTTTAAGATACCAGGTTAGGTTTAAGTTACCAGGTTAAGTTTCAGATACCAGGTTAAGTTTTTGATACCAGGTTAGGTTTAAGATACCAGGTTAAGTTTTTGAAACCCGTTTAAGATAAAGGTATAGTTTAAGATACCAGATAAGGTTTAAGATACCAGGTAAGGTTTAAGATACCAGGTAAGGTTTAAGATACCAGGTAAAGTTTAAGATACCAGGTTAGGTTTAAGTTACCAGATTAGGTTTAATAAATCAGGTTAAGTTTTCGATACCAGGTTAGGTTTAAGATACCAGGTTAGATTTAGAAAACTTGTTTAAGATTAAGGTAATGTTTAAGATACAAGGCTAGGTTTAAGATACCAGGTAAGGTTTAAGATACCAAGTTTAGTTTAAGATACCAATTTAAGTTTAAGATACCAGGTTAGGTTTGAGATACCACGTAAAGTTTAAGATACCGGTTAGGTTTCAGATCCCCGGTTATGCTTAAATTTACCAGGTTAGGTTTAAGATACCAGGTTAGGTTTTAGATACCAGGTTAGGTTTAAAATAACAGGTTAGGTTTAAGATATTAGGTTAGGTTTAAGATACCAGGTTAAGTTTAAGATACCAGGTTAGGTTTAAGAAACTAGTTTAAGATTATGGTAATGTTTAATATACAAGCTTAGGGTTAAGACACAATGTAAGGTTTAAGATACCAAGTTAAGTTTAAGATACCAATAATGGTTTAAGATACCAGGTTAGGTTTGAGATACCAGATTAGGCTTAATTTACCAGATTAGGTGTAAGATGCCAGGTAAGGTTTAAGATACCAGGTTAGGTGAAAAATACCAGGTTCAGTTTAAGATACTAGGTTAGGTGAAAAATACCAGGTTCAGTTTAAGATACTAGGTTAGGTTAAAGATACCAGGTTAAGTTTAAGATACCGGGTTAGGGTTAGGGTTAGGGTTAGGGTTTAGGGGTTAGGGTTAGGGTTAGGGTTAGGGTTAGGGTTTAGGGTTTAGGGGTTAGGGTATAGGGGGTTTTACGAAGATCGCTCCGGAGTCATCTCGTCAATGTCAATTTTTGTCACGTGATTTCAGTAGGCGTGGTTATTGTTTTTTTTATCTTAATACTTTGTGTAGCGAAGTATCAAAGTTTATTTTGTTATTTCCATCATACACTTTGGCTCAGTAGGTAGAGCAGCGGACTTCAGATTAAGGGGTGCCGAGTTCGATTCCCGATGGAATCGTTCATTTTATAGCTCTTTTTAATTTTTCTAAAGTTGAAAGTCGATGATTAATTACTGATCTATTCGAGTCAAATATTATTACATATTGAGGTTTTATACCCTTTTGTCCAAATCTTGCTTCGAAATCATTTGTTTGGATATATAGAGAAATTATTCAAATCACAAGGAAGGAAATGTTACAGTAAAAATAATAATTTAATTTCGTATAACAAGAATAATTCCCCTCCGCTCCCTAACCCCTCTTTTCTATCATACATTTTGGTACAACTCTTACTCTAAAGAATGTTTATTAGCTTATTGATTCAGCTTTGACTCTTTGTTACGGGTAGGGTAATGGGGCTTTTATTGTAACTACCTGGTAAGTTGCATCTTGTCAATGCCCCAAAAAATCACGTGATAATTGTAGGTCAAGTTTTACTGATAGATTTTTTTCATAGAGAGTTTTAAAACCTTTACGTCAGTTCTATTGTCAAAAATTGTTGAAGCTTAAATAATTATTTGTCATTTAAGCATGAAATGAAAACCAGAAGAACAAATTCATTTTGACACACGAAAATATGTGAATTTGGAGTATACATATCAAAAGAAATTGTACGTAGAAGAAACTATTTTTAAATATAAATTCTAAATTATTCTAGCAAAAACTTAATTGCTTACCTTTTAGCGTTTTCTTTCCTTTATATACGTATTCTGCTGCGTTCGTGACACTTTGTGTTTAGACTGTTCTATATGACGACGCTAACCCCGCAGCTAGTGTGTATTGGAAATCTTCTCTGTTTTAGACGCGCAAAAGAGTTCCTAACACAAACACAAAAGAGCTCCAGACACTGAAGAGTTCCAAACACAAAAGAGCTCCAAATACAGAAGCGTTATTTTGTAACCTTCAGCGATAACGTTCCAACTATAATAAACAAAAAGAACCAAAAATAAAAATAAAATATACTATAACTGTTGCAAATGATCTTATCACATTATTTAGAGGGGTAAAATGTAATATATATTCCCCTGAAAGCCGTTTGTTAAGTATCAGTTCTTAAAATCTTAAAAGAAATAAACATGGGATATCGTATTTCCTCTTTTCCAGGTTTAGGATTTGAGATTCATCTATTAATTAGATATAGTTTAAATTGAAATCTTCCGAATAATTATTACTTACTTATGTTTATAAGCTAAGTTATTATTTGTTTTGGGTCATCATTATATGGTTAAATGTATTTCTTTTCTTTCTCTTATTTTGATCAAATTTAAGTTATTTTAAACCAAACCATTTATTTAATGTAGATGTGCTTTAACCGCGTATTCTTAATTTACACTATGTATGCAGTCAAGTTTTTGGCAGAAATTTGTAAAACAAACTCAGTGCAAAAATAATGCAAGATAATGAGAGTATTCAGATACCAGCGCAATTTTCTACCATGGATTGAATCAAGGATTTTTTTTTCCATAAAAGGTTGGACCACAGTAAAAAACAATCCATTTAACCTGTATCAAATTAGAGTTAAAAAAAATCTAAGCTAACTATGAAGTATTCTGCCTACCTTTTCCACGTCTTCTCTCTCCGATGACTTTCTGTGAATGTCCAAGTCTGCACGCGCTCAGTGTTGAGACGGCATTTCAAAAACCGGTTTTTGATGGCATCCAATACACAAAGCTAGCGATCGCTCTTTGGTGTAACTGAGACTGTGAACGCTGTACGTGATGAGTTAATTAGAGGACGGGACTAGTTTTAAACCTGTCCTGTTGTTATGATTTCTCTTTTACAAAGACAATTTCCTGGCAAGCAAAATAAAAGTTGCAAAACGTGAAATTTCTATTTCAAAGCTGGAGGGAGATGGAGTAATTGGGAGAAATTTGATGATAAGCGAAAACACACACACACACACACACGCACACGCACAAAGGTAAAAAACATAGGTAGACGGGGGGGTTGACAGATATTTGCTGACAAGTAATGAATTCTAATGCTTTAATATCTATTACTTCTTGTACAAAATTAAACTGGGTGTGCGTCACAAAAACAGTCTCCGTTTTTAGTCGGGGCGGTCAAAAGATCACTTTTTACTGGCTTTTTTATCAATAAAATATCTTTAAAAATTCAAGGGATGGGGGGGGGGGGGGGGGGTCGACCGACCACCGCACCCCCTCGAGATCTGCGCATGGAACATAATTAAATATTAGACATTTCGAAGAATTATGACCCCAATGAACAAATTACATTTCAATAATTTGATATTTCTAGACCTAATGTTTTCAACAAGTTTAAGAAAAATAACATCTTGTAAAATGATCAATATCCAAAGTATTAACTTTTCTTGTTAACAAAAACCAGAAAACAATATTTTATATCTTACTTAAAGATACCATATTAGTTTAAGACCAGGTAAAGTTTTAGATACCAGGTTAGGTTTAAGATACCAGGTTAGGTTTAAGTTACCAGGTTAAGTTTCAGATACCAGGTTAAGTTTTTGATACCAGGTTAGGTTTAAGATACCAGGTTAAGTTTTTGAAACCCGTTTAAGATAAAGGTATAGTTTAAGATACCAGATAAGGTTTAAGATACCAGGTAAGGTTTAAGATACCAGGTAAGGTTTAAGATACCAGGTAAAGTTTAAGATACCAGGTTAGGTTTAAGTTACCAGATTAGGTTTAATAAATCAGGTTAAGTTTTCGATACCAGGTTAGGTTTAAGATACCAGGTTAGGTTTAAAACTTGTTTAAGATTAAGGTAATGTTTAAGATACAAGGCTAGGTTTAAGATACCAGGTAAGGTTTAAGATACCAAGTTTAGTTTAAGATACCAATTTAAGTTTAAGATACCAGGTTAGGTTTGAGATACCACGTAAAGTTTAAGATACCGGTTAGGTTTCAGATCCCCGGTTATGCTTAAATTTACCAGGTTAGGTTTAAGATACCAGGTTAGGTTTTAGATACCAGGTTAGGTTTAAAATAACAGGTTAGGTTTAAGATATTAGGTTAGGTTTAAGATACCAGGTTAAGTTTAAGATACCAGGTTAGGTTTAAGAAACTAGTTTAAGATTATGGTAATGTTTAATATACAAGCTTAGGGTTAAGACACAATGTAAGGTTTAAGATACCAAGTTAAGTTTAAGATACCAATAATGGTTTAAGATACCAGGTTAGGTTTGAGATACCAGATTAGGCTTAATTTACCAGATTAGGTGTAAGATGCCAGGTAAGGTTTAAGATACCAGGTTAGGTGAAAAATACCAGGTTCAGTTTAAGATACTAGGTTAGGTGAAAAATACCAGGTTCAGTTTAAGATACTAGGTTAGGTTAAAGATACCAGGTTAAGTTTAAGATACCGGGTTAGGGTTAGGGTTAGGGTTAGGGTTAGGGGTTAGGGTTAGGGTTAGGGTTAGGGTTAGGGTTAGGGTTAGGGTATAGGGGGTTTTACGAAGATCGCTCCGGAGTCATCTCGTCAATGTCAATTTTTGTCACGTGATTTCAGTAGGCGTGGTTATTGTTTTTTTTATCTTAATACTTTGTGTAGCGAAGTATCAAAGTTTATTTTGTTATTTCCATCATACACTTTGGCTCAGTAGGTAGAGCAGCGGACTTCAGATTAAGGGGTGCCGAGTTCGATTCCCGATGGAATCGTTCATTTTATAGCTCTTTTTAATTTTTCTAAAGTTGAAAGTCGATGATTAATTACTGATCTATTCGAGTCAAATATTATTACATATTGAGGTTTTATACCCTTTTGTCCAAATCTTGCTTCGAAATCATTTGTTTGGATATATAGAGAAATTATTCAAATCACAAGGAAGGAAATGTTACAGTAAAAATAATAATTTAATTTCGTATAACAAGAATAATTCCCCTCCGCTCCCTAACCCCTCTTTTCTATCATACATTTTGGTACAACTCTTACTCTAAAGAATGTTTATTAGCTTATTGATTCAGCTTTGACTCTTTGTTACGGGTAGGGTAATGGGGCTTTTATTGTAACTACCTGGTAAGTTGCATCTTGTCAATGCCCCAAAAAATCACGTGATAATTGTAGGTCAAGTTTTACTGATAGATTTTTTTCATAGAGAGTTTTAAAACCTTTACGTCAGTTCTATTGTCAAAAATTGTTGAAGCTTAAATAATTATTTGTCATTTAAGCATGAAATGAAAACCAGAAGAACAAATTCATTTTGACACACGAAAATATGTGAATTTGGAGTATACATATCAAAAGAAATTGTACGTAGAAGAAACTATTTTTAAATATAAATTCTAAATTATTCTAGCAAAAACTTAATTGCTTACCTTTTAGCGTTTTCTTTCCTTTTCGTCCATATTCTGCTGCGTTCGTGACACTTTGTGTTTAGACTGTTCTATATGACGACGCTAACCCCGCAGCTAGTGTGTATTGGAAATCTTCTCTGTTTTAGACGCGCAAAAGAGTTCCTAACACAAACACAAAAGAGCTCCAGACACTGAAGAGTTCCAAACACAAAAGAGCTCCAAATACAGAAGCGTTATTTTGTAACCTTCAGCGATAACGTTCCAACTATAATAAACAAAAAGAACCAAAAATAAAAATAAAATATACTATAACTGTTGCAAATGATCTTATCACATTATTTAGAGGGGTAAAATGTAATATATATTCCCCTGAAAGCCGTTTGTTAAGTATCAGTTCTTAAAATCTTAAAAGAAATAAACATGGGATATCGTATTTCCTCTTTTCCAGGTTTAGGATTTGAGATTCATCTATTAATTAGATATAGTTTAAATTGAAATCTTCCGAATAATTATTACTTACTTATGTTTATAAGCTAAGTTATTATTTGTTTTGGGTCATCATTATATGGTTAAATGTATTTCTTTTCTTTCTCTTATTTTGATCAAATTTAAGTTATTTTAAACCAAACCATTTATTTAATGTAGATGTGCTTTAACCGCGTATTCTTAATTTACACTATGTATGCAGTCAAGTTTTTGGCAGAAATTTGTAAAACAAACTCAGTGCAAAAATAATGCAAGATAATGAGAGTATTCAGATACCAGCGCAATTTTCTACCATGGATTGAATCAAGGATTTTTTTTTCCATAAAAGGTTGGACCACAGTAAAAAACAATCCATTTAACCTGTATCAAATTAGAGTTAAAAAAAATCTAAGCTAACTATGAAGTATTCTGCCTACCTTTTCCACGTCTTCTCTCTCCGATGACTTTCTGTGAATGTCCAAGTCTGCACGCGCTCAGTGTTGAGACGGCATTTCAAAAACCGGTTTTTGATGGCATCCAATACACAAAGCTAGCGATCGCTCTTTGGTGTAACTGAGACTGTGAACGCTGTACGTGATGAGTTAATTAGAGGACGGGACTAGTTTTAAACCTGTCCTGTTGTTATGATTTCTCTTTTACAAAGACAATTTCCTGGCAAGCAAAATAAAAGTTGCAAAACGTGAAATTTCTATTTCAAAGCTGGAGGGAGATGGAGTAATTGGGAGAAATTTGATGATAAGCGAAAACACACACACACACACACACGCACACGCACAAAGGTAAAAAACATAGGTAGACGGGGGGGTTGACAGATATTTGCTGACAAGTAATGAATTCTAATGCTTTAATATCTATTACTTCTTGTACAAAATTAAACTGGGTGTGCGTCACAAAAACAGTCTCCGTTTTTAGTCGGGGCGGTCAAAAGATCACTTTTTACTGGCTTTTTTATCAATAAAATATCTTTAAAAATTCAAGGGATGGGGGGGGGGGGGGGGGGGGGGTCGACCGACCACCGCACCCCCTCGAGATCTGCGCATGGAACATAATTAAATATTAGACATTTCGAAGAATTATGACCCCAATGAACAAATTACATTTCAATAATTTGATATTTCTAGACCTAATGTTTTCAACAAGTTTAAGAAAAATAACATCTTGTAAAATGATCAATATCCAAAGTATTAACTTTTCTTGTTAACAAAAACCAGAAAACAATATTTTATATCTTACTTAAAGATACCATATTAGTTTAAGACCAGGTAAAGTTTTAGATACCAGGTTAGGTTTAAGATACCAGGTTAGGTTTAAGTTACCAGGTTAAGTTTCAGATACCAGGTTAAGTTTTTGATACCAGGTTAGGTTTAAGATACCAGGTTAAGTTTTTGAAACCCGTTTAAGATAAAGGTATAGTTTAAGATACCAGATAAGGTTTAAGATACCAGGTAAGGTTTAAGATACCAGGTAAGGTTTAAGATACCAGGTAAAGTTTAAGATACCAGGTTAGGTTTAAGTTACCAGATTAGGTTTAATAAATCAGGTTAAGTTTTCGATACCAGGTTAGGTTTAAGATACCAGGTTAGATTTAGAAAACTTGTTTAAGATTAAGGTAATGTTTAAGATACAAGGCTAGGTTTAAGATACCAGGTAAGGTTTAAGATACCAAGTTTAGTTTAAGATACCAATTTAAGTTTAAGATACCAGGTTAGGTTTGAGATACCACGTAAAGTTTAAGATACCGGTTAGGTTTCAGATCCCCGGTTATGCTTAAATTTACCAGATTAGGTTTAAGATACCAGGTAAGGTTTTAGATACCAGGTTAGGTTTAAAATAACAGGTTAGGTTTAAGATATTAGGTTAGGTTTAAGATACCAGGTTAAGTTTAAGATACCAGGTTAGGTTTAAGAAACTAGTTTAAGATTATGGTAATGTTTAATATACAAGCTTAGGGTTAAGACACAATGTAAGGTTTAAGATACCAAGTTAAGTTTAAGATACCAATAATGGTTTAAGATACCAGGTTAGGTTTGAGATACCAGATTAGGCTTAATTTACCAGATTAGGTGTAAGATGCCAGGTAAGGTTTAAGATACCAGGTTAGGTGAAAAATACCAGGTTCAGTTTAAGATACTAGGTTAGGTGAAAAATACCAGGTTCAGTTTAAGATACTAGGTTAGGTTAGGTTAGGTTAAGATACCAGGTTAAGTTTAAGATAGGGTTAGGGTAGGGTTAGGGTTTAGGGGTTAGGGTTAGGGTTAGGGTTAGGGTTAGGGTTTAGGGTTTAGGGGTTAGGGTATAGGGGGTTTTACGAAGATCGCTCCGGAGTCATCTCGTCAATGTCAATTTTTGTCACGTGATTTCAGTAGGCGTGGTTATTGTTTTTTTTATCTTAATACTTTGTGTAGCGAAGTATCAAAGTTTATTTTGTTATTTCCATCATACACTTTGGCTCAGTAGGTAGAGCAGCGGACTTCAGATTAAGGGGTGCCGAGTTCGATTCCCGATGGAATCGTTCATTTTATAGCTCTTTTTAATTTTTCTAAAGTTGAAAGTCGATGATTAATTACTGATCTATTCGAGTCAAATATTATTACATATTGAGGTTTTATACCCTTTTGTCCAAATCTTGCTTCGAAATCATTTGTTTGGATATATAGAGAAATTATTCAAATCACAAGGAAGGAAATGTTACAGTAAAAATAATAATTTAATTTCGTATAACAAGAATAATTCCCCTCCGCTCCCTAACCCCTCTTTTCTATCATACATTTTGGTACAACTCTTACTCTAAAGAATGTTTATTAGCTTATTGATTCAGCTTTGACTCTTTGTTACGGGTAGGGTAATGGGGCTTTTATTGTAACTACCTGGTAAGTTGCATCTTGTCAATGCCCCAAAAAATCACGTGATAATTGTAGGTCAAGTTTTACTGATAGATTTTTTTCATAGAGAGTTTTAAAACCTTTACGTCAGTTCTATTGTCAAAAATTGTTGAAGCTTAAATAATTATTTGTCATTTAAGCATGAAATGAAAACCAGAAGAACAAATTCATTTTGACACACGAAAATATGTGAATTTGGAGTATACATATCAAAAGAAATTGTACGTAGAAGAAACTATTTTTAAATATAAATTCTAAATTATTCTAGCAAAAACTTAATTGCTTACCTTTTAGCGTTTTCTTTCCTTTATATCCGTATTCTGCTGCGTTCGTGACACTTTGTGTTTAGACTGTTCTATATGACGACGCTAACCCCGCAGCTAGTGTGTATTGGAAATCTTCTCTGTTTTAGACGCGCAAAAGAGTTCCTAACACAAACACAAAAGAGCTCCAGACACTGAAGAGTTCCAAACACAAAAGAGCTCCAAATACAGAAGCGTTATTTTGTAACCTTCAGCGATAACGTTCCAACTATAATAAACAAAAAGAACCAAAAATAAAAATAAAATATACTATAACTGTTGCAAATGATCTTATCACATTATTTAGAGGGGTAAAATGTAATATATATTCCCCTGAAAGCCGTTTGTTAAGTATCAGTTCTTAAAATCTTAAAAGAAATAAACATGGGATATCGTATTTCCTCTTTTCCAGGTTTAGGATTTGAGATTCATCTATTAATTAGATATAGTTTAAATTGAAATCTTCCGAATAATTATTACTTACTTATGTTTATAAGCTAAGTTATTATTTGTTTTGGGTCATCATTATATGGTTAAATGTATTTCTTTTCTTTCTCTTATTTTGATCAAATTTAAGTTATTTTAAACCAAACCATTTATTTAATGTAGATGTGCTTTAACCGCGTATTCTTAATTTACACTATGTATGCAGTCAAGTTTTTGGCAGAAATTTGTAAAACAAACTCAGTGCAAAAATAATGCAAGATAATGAGAGTATTCAGATACCAGCGCAATTTTCTACCATGGATTGAATCAAGGATTTTTTTTTCCATAAAAGGTTGGACCACAGTAAAAAACAATCCATTTAACCTGTATCAAATTAGAGTTAAAAAAAATCTAAGCTAACTATGAAGTATTCTGCCTACCTTTTCCACGTCTTCTCTCTCCGATGACTTTCTGTGAATGTCCAAGTCTGCACGCGCTCAGTGTTGAGACGGCATTTCAAAAACCGGTTTTTGATGGCATCCAATACACAAAGCTAGCGATCGCTCTTTGGTGTAACTGAGACTGTGAACGCTGTACGTGATGAGTTAATTAGAGGACGGGACTAGTTTTAAACCTGTCCTGTTGTTATGATTTCTCTTTTACAAAGACAATTTCCTGGCAAGCAAAATAAAAGTTGCAAAACGTGAAATTTCTATTTCAAAGCTGGAGGGAGATGGAGTAATTGGGAGAAATTTGATGATAAGCGAAAACACACACACACACACACACGCACACGCACAAAGGTAAAAAACATAGGTAGACGGGGGGGTTGACAGATATTTGCTGACAAGTAATGAATTCTAATGCTTTAATATCTATTACTTCTTGTACAAAATTAAACTGGGTGTGCGTCACAAAAACAGTCTCCGTTTTTAGTCGGGGCGGTCAAAAGATCACTTTTTACTGGCTTTTTTATCAATAAAATATCTTTAAAAATTCAAGGGATGGGGCGGGGGGGGGGGGGGGGGTCGACCGACCACCGCACCCCCTCGAGATCTGCGCATGGAACATAATTAAATATTAGACATTTCGAAGAATTATGACCCCAATGAACAAATTACATTTCAATAATTTGATATTTCTAGACCTAATGTTTTCAACAAGTTTAAGAAAAATAACATCTTGTAAAATGATCAATATCCAAAGTATTAACTTTTCTTGTTAACAAAAACCAGAAAACAATATTTTATATCTTACTTAAAGATACCATATTAGTTTAAGACCAGGTAAAGTTTTAGATACCAGGTTAGGTTTAGATACCAGGTTAGGTTTAAGTTACCAGGTTAAGTTTCAGATACCAGGTTAAGTTTTTGATACCAGGTTAGGTTTAAGATACCAGGTTAAGTTTTTGAAACCCGTTTAAGATAAAGGTATAGTTTAAGATACCAGATAAGGTTTAAGATACCAGGTAAGGTTTAAGATACCAGGTAAGGTTTAAGATACCAGGTAAAGTTTAAGATACCAGGTTAGGTTTAAGTTACCAGATTAGGTTTAATAAATCAGGTTAAGTTTTCGATACCAGGTTAGGTTTAAGATACCAGGTTAGATTTAGAAAACTTGTTTAAGATTAAGGTAATGTTTAAGATACAAGGCTAGGTTTAAGATACCAGGTAAGGTTTAAGATACCAAGTTTAGTTTAAGATACCAATTTAAGTTTAAGATACCAGGTTAGGTTTGAGATACCACGTAAAGTTTAAGATACCGGTTAGGTTTCAGATCCCCGGTTATGCTTAAATTTACCAGGTTAGGTTTAAGATACCAGGTTAGGTTTTAGATACCAGGTTAGGTTTAAAATAACAGGTTAGGTTTAAGATATTAGGTTAGGTTTAAGATACCAGGTTAAGTTTAAGATACCAGGTTAGGTTTAAGAAACTAGTTTAAGATTATGGTAATGTTTAATATACAAGCTTAGGGTTAAGACACAATGTAAGGTTTAAGATACCAAGTTAAGTTTAAGATACCAATAATGGTTTAAGATACCAGGTTAGGTTTGAGATACCAGATTAGGCTTAATTTACCAGATTAGGTGTAAGATGCCAGGTAAGGTTTAAGATACCAGGTTAGGTGAAAAATACCAGGTTCAGTTTAAGATACTAGGTTAGGTGAAAAATACCAGGTTCAGTTTAAGATACTAGGTTAGGTTAAAGATACCAGGTTAAGTTTAAGATACCGGGTTAGGGTTAGGGTTAGGGGTTTAGGTTAGGGTTAGGGTTAGGGTTAGGGTTTAGGGTTTGGGTTTGGGTTAGGGTTAGGGTATAGGGGGTTTTACGAAGATCGTTCCGGAGTCATCTCGTCAATGTCAATTTTTGTCACGTGATTTCAGTAGGCGTGGTTATTGTTTTTTTTAATCTTAATACTTTGTGTAGCGAAGTATCAAAGTTTATTTTGTTATTTCCTTCATACACTTTGGCTCAGTAGGTAGAGCAGCGGACTTCAGATTAAGGGGTGCCGAGTTCGATTCCCGATGGAATCGTTCATTTTATAGCTCTTTTTAATTTTTCTAAAGTTGAAAGTCGATGATTAATTACTGATCTATTCGAGTCAAATATTATTACATATTGAGGTTTTATACCCTTTTGTCCAAATCTTGCTTCGAAATCATTTGTTTGGATATATAGAGAAATTATTCAAATCACAAGGAAGGAAATGTTACAGTAAAAATAATAATTTAATTTCGTATAACAAGAATAATTCCCCTCCGCTCCCTAACCCCTCTTTTCTATCATACATTTTGGTACAACTCTTACTCTAAAGAATGTTTATTAGCTTATTGATTCAGCTTTGACTCTTTGTTACGGGTAGGGTAATGGGGCTTTTATTGTAACTACCTGGTAAGTTGCATCTTGTCAATGCCCCAAAAAATCACGTGATAATTGTAGGTCAAGTTTTACTGATAGATTTTTTTCATAGAGAGTTTTAAAACCTTTACGTCAGTTCTATTGTCAAAAATTGTTGAAGCTTAAATAATTATTTGTCATTTAAGCATGAAATGAAAACCAGAAGAACAAATTCATTTTGACACACGAAAATATGTGAATTTGGAGTATACATATCAAAAGAAATTGTACGTAGAAGAAACTATTTTTAAATATAAATTCTAAATTATTCTAGCAAAAACTTAATTGCTTACCTTTTAGCGTTTTCTTTCCTTTATATCCGTATTCTGCTGCGTTCGTGACACTTTGTGTTTAGACTGTTCTATATGACGACGCTAACCCCGCAGCTAGTGTGTATTGGAAATCTTCTCTGTTTTAGACGCGCAAAAGAGTTCCTAACACAAACACAAAAGAGCTCCAGACACTGAAGAGTTCCAAACACAAAAGAGCTCCAAATACAGAAGCGTTATTTTGTAACCTTCAGCGATAACGTTCCAACTATAATAAACAAAAAGAACCAAAAATAAAAATAAAATATACTATAACTGTTGCAAATGATCTTATCACATTATTTAGAGGGGTAAAATGTAATATATATTCCCCTGAAAGCCGTTTGTTAAGTATCAGTTCTTAAAATCTTAAAAGAAATAAACATGGGATATCGTATTTCCTCTTTTCCAGGTTTAGGATTTGAGATTCATCTATTAATTAGATATAGTTTAAATTGAAATCTTCCGAATAATTATTACTTACTTATGTTTATAAGCTAAGTTATTATTTGTTTTGGGTCATCATTATATGGTTAAATGTATTTCTTTTCTTTCTCTTATTTTGATCAAATTTAAGTTATTTTAAACCAAACCATTTATTTAATGTAGATGTGCTTTAACCGCGTATTCTTAATTTACACTATGTATGCAGTCAAGTTTTTGGCAGAAATTTGTAAAACAAACTCAGTGCAAAAATAATGCAAGATAATGAGAGTATTCAGATACCAGCGCAATTTTCTACCATGGATTGAATCATGGATTTTTTTTCCATAAAAGGTTGGACCACAGTAAAAAACAATCCATTTAACCTGTATCAAATTAGAGTTAAAAAAATCTAAGCTAACTATGAAGTATTCTGCCTACCTTTTCCACGTCTTCTCTCTCCGATGACTTTCTGTGAATGTCCAAGTCTGCACGCGCTCAGTGTTGAGACGGCATTTCAAAAACCGGTTTTTGATGGCATCCAATACACAAAGCTAGCGATCGCTCTTTGGTGTAACTGAGACTGTGAACGCTGTACGTGATGAGTTAATTAGAGGACGGGACTAGTTTTAAACCTGTCCTGTTGTTATGATTTCTCTTTTACAAAGACAATTTCCTGGCAAGCAAAATAAAAGTTGCAAAACGTGAAATTTCTATTTCAAAGCTGGAGGGAGATGGAGTAATTGGGAGAAATTTGATGATAAGCGAAAACACACACACACACACACACGCACACGCACAAAGGTAAAAAACATAGGTAGACGGGGGGGTTGACAGATATTTGCTGACAAGTAATGAATTCTAATGCTTTAATATCTATTACTTCTTGTACAAAATTAAACTGGGTGTGCGTCACAAAAACAGTCTCCGTTTTTAGTCGGGGCGGTCAAAAGATCACTTTTTACTGGCTTTTTTATCAATAAAATATCTTTAAAAATTCAAGGGATGGGGCGGGGGGGGGGGGGGGTCGACCGACCACCGCACCCCCTCGAGATCTGCGCATGGAACATAATTAAATATTAGACATTTCGAAGAATTATGACCCCAATGAACAAATTACATTTCAATAATTTGATATTTCTAGACCTAATGTTTTCAACAAGTTTAAGAAAAATAACATCTTGTAAAATGATCAATATCCAAAGTATTAACTTTTCTTGTTAACAAAAACCAGAAAACAATATTTTATATCTTACTTAAAGATACCATATTAGTTTAAGACCAGGTAAAGTTTTAGATACCAGGTTAGGTTTAAGATACCAGGTTAGGTTTAAGTTACCAGGTTAAGTTTCAGATACCAGGTTAAGTTTTTGATACCAGGTTAGGTTTAAGATACCAGGTTAAGTTTTTGAAACCCGTTTAAGATAAAGGTATAGTTTAAGATACCAGATAAGGTTTAAGATACCAGGTAAGGTTTAAGATACCAGGTAAGGTTTAAGATACCAGGTAAAGTTTAAGATACCAGGTTAGGTTTAAGTTACCAGATTAGGTTTAATAAATCAGGTTAAGTTTTCGATACCAGGTTAGGTTTAAGATACCAGGTTAGATTTAGAAAACTTGTTTAAGATTAAGGTAATGTTTAAGATACAAGGCTAGGTTTTAGATACCAGGTAAGGTTTAAGATACCAAGTTTAGTTTAAGATACCAATTTAAGTTTAAGATACCAGGTTAGGTTTGAGATACCACGTAAAGTTTAAGATACCGGTTAGGTTTCAGATCCCCGGTTATGCTTAAATTTACCAGGTTAGGTTTAAGATACCAGGTTAGGTTTTAGATACCAGGTTAGGTTTAAAATAACAGGTTAGGTTTAAGATATTAGGTTAGGTTTAAGATACCAGGTTAAGTTTAAGATACCAGGTTAGGTTTAAGAAACTAGTTTAAGATTATGGTAATGTTTAATATACAAGCTTAGGGTTAAGACACAATGTAAGGTTTAAGATACCAAGTTAAGTTTAAGATACCAATAATGGTTTAAGATACCAGGTTAGGTTTGAGATACCAGATTAGGCTTAATTTACCAGATTAGGTGTAAGATGCCAGGTAAGGTTTAAGATACCAGGTTAGGTGAAAAATACCAGGTTCAGTTTAAGATACTAGGTTAGGTGAAAAATACCAGGTTCAGTTTAAGATACTAGGTTAGGTTAAAGATACCAGGTTAAGTTTAAGATACCGGGTTAGGGTTAGGGTTAGGGTTAGGGTTTAGGGGTTAGGGTTAGGGTTAGGGTTAGGGTTAGGGTTTAGGGTTTAGGGTTAGGGTTAGGGTATAGGGGGTTTTACGAAGATCGCTCCGGAGTCATCTCGTCAATGTCAATTTTTGTCACGTGATTTCAGTAGGCGTGGTTATTGTTTTTTTTATCTTAATACTTTGTGTAGCGAAGTATCAAAGTTTATTTTGTTATTTCCATCATACACTTTGGCTCAGTAGGTAGAGCAGCGGACTTCAGATTAAGGGGTGCCGAGTTCGATTCCCGATGGAATCGTTCATTTTATAGCTCTTTTTAATTTTTCTAAAGTTGAAAGTCGATGATTAATTACTGATCTATTCGAGTCAAATATTATTACATATTGAGGTTTTATACCCTTTTGTCCAAATCTTGCTTCGAAATCATTTGTTTGGATATATAGAGAAATTATTCAAATCACAAGGAAGGAAATGTTACAGTAAAAATAATAATTTAATTTCGTATAACAAGAATAATTCCCCTCCGCTCCCTAACCCCTCTTTTCTATCATACATTTTGGTACAACTCTTACTCTAAAGAATGTTTATTAGCTTATTGATTCAGCTTTGACTCTTTGTTACGGGTAGGGTAATGGGGCTTTTATTGTAACTACCTGGTAAGTTGCATCTTGTCAATGCCCCAAAAAATCACGTGATAATTGTAGGTCAAGTTTTACTGATAGATTTTTTTCATAGAGAGTTTTAAAACCTTTACGTCAGTTCTATTGTCAAAAATTGTTGAAGCTTAAATAATTATTTGTCATTTAAGCATGAAATGAAAACCAGAAGAACAAATTCATTTTGACACACGAAAATATGTGAATTTGGAGTATACATATCAAAAGAAATTGTACGTAGAAGAAACTATTTTTAAATATAAATTCTAAATTATTCTAGCAAAAACTTAATTGCTTACCTTTTAGCGTTTTCTTTCCTTTTCGTCCATATTCTGCTGCGTTCGTGACACTTTGTGTTTAGACTGTTCTATATGACGACGCTAACCCCGCAGCTAGTGTGTATTGGAAATCTTCTCTGTTTTAGACGCGCAAAAGAGTTCCTAACACAAACACAAAAGAGCTCCAGACACTGAAGAGTTCCAAACACAAAAGAGCTCCAAATACAGAAGCGTTATTTTGTAACCTTCAGCGATAACGTTCCAACTATAATAAACAAAAAGAACCAAAAATAAAAATAAAATATACTATAACTGTTGCAAATGATCTTATCACATTATTTAGAGGGGTAAAATGTAATATATATTCCCCTGAAAGCCGTTTGTTAAGTATCAGTTCTTAAAATCTTAAAAGAAATAAACATGGGATATCGTATTTCCTCTTTTCCAGGTTTAGGATTTGAGATTCATCTATTAATTAGATATAGTTTAAATTGAAATCTTCCGAATAATTATTACTTACTTATGTTTATAAGCTAAGTTATTATTTGTTTTGGGTCATCATTATATGGTTAAATGTATTTCTTTTCTTTCTCTTATTTTGATCAAATTTAAGTTATTTTAAACCAAACCATTTATTTAATGTAGATGTGCTTTAACCGCGTATTCTTAATTTACACTATGTATGCAGTCAAGTTTTTGGCAGAAATTTGTAAAACAAACTCAGTGCAAAAATAATGCAAGATAATGAGAGTATTCAGATACCAGCGCAATTTTCTACCATGGATTGAATCAAGGATTTTTTTTTCCATAAAAGGTTGGACCACAGTAAAAAACAATCCATTTAACCTGTATCAAATTAGAGTTAAAAAAAATCTAAGCTAACTATGAAGTATTCTGCCTACCTTTTCCACGTCTTCTCTCTCCGATGACTTTCTGTGAATGTCCAAGTCTGCACGCGCTCAGTGTTGAGACGGCATTTCAAAACCGGTTTTTGATGGCATCCAATACACAAAGCTAGCGATCGCTCTTTGATGTAACTGAGACTGTGAACGCTGTACGTGATGAGTTAATTAGAGGACGGGACTAGTTTTAAACCTGTCCTGTTGTTATGATTTCTCTTTTACAAAGACAATTTCCTGGCAAGCAAAATAAAAGTTGCAAAACGTGAAATTTCTATTTCAAAGCTGGAGGGAGATGGAGTAATTGGGAGAAATTTGATGATAAGCGAAAACACACACACACACACACACGCACACACACAAAGGTAAAAAACATAGGTAGACGGGGGGGTTGACAGATATTTGCTGACAAGTAATGAATTCTAATGCTTTAATATCTATTACTTCTTGTACAAAATTAAACTGGGTGTGCGTCACAAAAACAGTCTCCGTTTTTAGTCGGGGCGGTCAAAAGATCACTTTTTACTGGCTTTTTTATCAATAAAATATCTTTAAAAATTCAAGGGATGGGGCGGGGGGGGGGGGGTCGACCGACCACCGCACCCCCTCGAGATCTGCGCATGGAACATAATTAAATATTAGACATTTCGAAGAATTATGACCCCAATGAACAAATTACATTTCAATAATTTGATATTTCTAGACCTAATGTTTTCAACAAGTTTAAGAAAAATAACATCTTGTAAAATGATCAATATCCAAAGTATTAACTTTTCTTGTTAACAAAAACCAGAAAACAATATTTTATATCTTACTTAAAGATACCATATTAGTTTAAGACCAGGTAAAGTTTTAGATACCAGGTTAGGTTTAAGATACCAGGTTAGGTTTAAGTTACCAGGTTAGGTTTCAGATACCAGGTTAAGTTTTTGATACCAGGTTAGGTTTAAGATACCAGGTTAAGTTTTTGAAACCCGTTTAAGATAAAGGTATAGTTTAAGATACCAGGTAAGGTTTAAGATACCAGGTAAGGTTTAAGATACCAGGTAAGGTTTAAGATACCAGGTAAAGTTTAAGATACCAGGTTAGGTTTAAGTTACCAGATTAGGTTTAATAAATCAGGTTAAGTTTTCGATACCAGGTTAGGTTTAAGATACCAGGTTAGATTTAGAAAACTTGTTTAAGATTAAGGTAATGTTTAAGATACAAGGCTAGGTTTAAGATACCAGGTAAGGTTTAAGATACCAAGTTTAGTTTAAGATACCAATTTAAGTTTAAGATACCAGGTTAGGTTTGAGATACCACGTAAAGTTTAAGATACCGGTTAGGTTTCAGATCCCCGGTTATGCTTAAATTTACCAGGTTAGGTTTAAGATACCAGGTTAGGTTTTAGATACCAGGTTAGGTTTAAAATAACAGGTTAGGTTTAAGATATTAGGTTAGGTTTAAGATACCAGGTTAAGTTTAAGATACCAGGTTAGGTTTAAGAAACTAGTTTAAGATTATGGTAATGTTTAATATACAAGCTTAGGGTTAAGACACAATGTAAGGTTTAAGATACCAAGTTAAGTTTAAGATACCAATAATGGTTTAAGATACCAGGTTAGGTTTGAGATACCAGATTAGGCTTAATTTACCAGATTAGGTTTAAGATGCCAGGTAAGGTTTAAGATACCAGGTTAGGTGAAAAATACCAGGTTCAGTTTAAGATACTAGGTTAGGTTAAAGATACCAGGTTAAGTTTAAGATACTAGGTTAGGTTAAAGATACCAGGTTAAGTTTAAGATACCGGGTTAAGGTTAGGGTTAGGGTTAGGGTTAGGGAGGGTTAGGGTTAGGGTTAGGGTATAGGGGGTTTTACGAAGATCGCTCCGGAGTCATCTCGTCAATGTCAATTTTTGTCACGTGATTTCAGTAGGCGTGGTTATTGTTTTTTTTATCTTAATACTTTGTGTAGCGAAGTATCAAAGTTTATTTTGTTATTTCCATCATACACTTTGGCTCAGTAGGTAGAGCAGCGGACTTCAGATTAAGGGGTGCCGAGTTCGATTCCCGATGGAATCGTTCATTTTATAGCTCTTTTTAATTTTTCTAAAGTTGAAAGTCGATGATTAATTACTGATCTATTCGAGTCAAATATTATTACATATTGAGGTTTTATACCCTTTTGTCCAAATCTTGCTTCGAAATCATTTGTTTGGATATATAGAGAAATTATTCAAATCACAAGGAAGGAAATGTTACAGTAAAAATAATAATTTAATTTCGTATAACAAGAATAATTCCCCTCCGCTCCCTAACCCCTCTTTTCTATCATACATTTTGGTACAACTCTTACTCTAAAGAATGTTTATTAGCTTATTGATTCAGCTTTGACTCTTTGTTACGGGTAGGGTAATGGGGCTTTTATTGTAACTACCTGGTAAGTTGCATCTTGTCAATGCCCCAAAAAATCACGTGATAATTGTAGGTCAAGTTTTACTGATAGATTTTTTTCATAGAGAGTTTTAAAACCTTTACGTCAGTTCTATTGTCAAAAATTGTTGAAGCTTAAATAATTATTTGTCATTTAAGCATGAAATGAAAACCAGAAGAACAAATTCATTTTGACACACGAAAATATGTGAATTTGGAGTATACATATCAAAAGAAATTGTACGTAGAAGAAACTATTTTTAAATATAAATTCTAAATTATTCTAGCAAAAACTTAATTGCTTACCTTTTAGCGTTTTCTTTCCTTTTCGTCCATATTCTGCTGCGTTCGTGACACTTTGTGTTTAGACTGTTCTATATGACGACGCTAACCCCGCAGCTAGTGTGTATTGGAAATCTTCTCTGTTTTAGACGCGCAAAAGAGTTCCTAACACAAACACAAAAGAGCTCCAGACACTGAAGAGTTCCAAACACAAAAGAGCTCCAAATACAGAAGCGTTATTTTGTAACCTTCAGCGATAACGTTCCAACTATAATAAACAAAAAGAACCAAAAATAAAAATAAAATATACTATAACTGTTGCAAATGATCTTATCACATTATTTAGAGGGGTAAAATGTAATATATATTCCCCTGAAAGCCGTTTGTTAAGTATCAGTTCTTAAAATCTTAAAAGAAATAAACATGGGATATCGTATTTCCTCTTTTCCAGGTTTAGGATTTGAGATTCATCTATTAATTAGATATAGTTTAAATTGAAATCTTCCGAATAATTATTACTTACTTATGTTTATAAGCTAAGTTATTATTTGTTTTGGGTCATCATTATATGGTTAAATGTATTTCTTTTCTTTCTCTTATTTTGATCAAATTTAAGTTATTTTAAACCAAACCATTTATTTAATGTAGATGTGCTTTAACCGCGTATTCTTAATTTACACTATGTATGCAGTCAAGTTTTTGGCAGAAATTTGTAAAACAAACTCAGTGCAAAAATAATGCAAGATAATGAGAGTATTCAGATACCAGCGCAATTTTCTACCATGGATTGAATCAAGGATTTTTTTTTCCATAAAAGGTTGGACCACAGTAAAAAACAATCCATGTAACCTATCAAATTAGAGTTAAAAAAAATCTAAGCTAACTATGAAGTATTCTGCCTACCTTTTCCACGTCTTCTCTCTCCGATGACTTTCTGTGAATGTCCAAGTCTGCACGCGCTCAGTGTTGAGACGGCATTTCAAAAACCGGTTTTTGATGGCATCCAATACACAAAGCTAGCGATCGCTCTTTGATGTAACTGAGACTGTGAACGCTGTACGTGATGAGTTAATTAGAGGACGGGACTAGTTTTAAACCTGTCCTGTTGTTATGATTTCTCTTTTACAAAGACAATTTCCTGGCAAGCAAAATAAAAGTTGCAAAACGTGAAATTTCTATTTCAAAGCTGGAGGGAGATGGAGTAATTGGGAGAAATTTGATGATAAGCGAAAAAACACACACACACACACACACGCACACGCACAAAGGTAAAAAACATAGGTAGACGGGGGGGTTGACAGATATTTGCTGACAAGTAATGAATTCTAATGCTTTAATATCTATTACTTGTACAAAATTAAACTGGGTGTGCGTCACAAAAACAGTCTCCGTTTTTAGTCGGGGCGGTCAAAAGATCACTTTTTACTGGCTTTTTTATCAATAAAATATCTTTAAAAATTCAAGGGATGGGGCGGGGGGGAGGGGGGGGGGTCGACCGACCACCGCACCCCCTCGAGATCTGCGCATGGAACATAATTAAATATTAGACATTTCGAAGAATTATGACCCCAATGAACAAATTACATTTCAATAATTTGATATTTCTAGACCTAATGTTTTCAACAAGTTTAAGAAAAATAACATCTTGTAAAATGATCAATATCCAAAGTATTAACTTTTCTTGTTAACAAAAACCAGAAAACAATATTTTATATCTTACTTAAAGATACCATATTAGTTTAAGACCAGGTAAAGTTTTAGATACCAGGTTAGGTTTAAGATACCAGGTTAGGTTTAAGTTACCAGGTTAGGTTTCAGATACCAGGTTAAGTTTTTGATACCAGGTTAGGTTTAAGATACCAGGTTAAGTTTTTGAAACCCGTTTAAGATAAAGGTATAGTTTAAGATACCAGGTAAGGTTTAAGATACCAGGTAAGGTTTAAGATACCAGGTAAGGTTTAAGATACCAGGTAAAGTTTAAGATACCAGGTTAGGTTTAAGTTACCAGATTAGGTTTAATAAATCAGGTTAAGTTTTCGATACCAGGTTAGGTTTAAGATACCAGGTTAGATTTAGAAAACTTGTTTAAGATTAAGGTAATGTTTAAGATACAAGGCTAGGTTTAAGATACCAGGTAAGGTTTAAGATACCAAGTTTAGTTTAAGATACCAATTTAAGTTTAAGATACCAGGTTAGGTTTGAGATACCACGTAAAGTTTAAGATACCGGTTAGGTTTCAGATCCCCGGTTATGCTTAAATTTACCAGGTTAGGTTTAAGATACCAGGTTAGGTTTTAGATACCAGGTTAGGTTTAAAATAACAGGTTAGGTTTAAGATATTAGGTTGAGGTTTAAGATACCAGGTTAAGTTTAAGATACCAGGTTAGGTTTAAGAAACTAGTTTAAGATTATGGTAATGTTTAATATACAAGCTTAGGGTTAAGACACAATGTAAGGTTTAAGATACCAAGTTAAGTTTAAGATACCAATAATGGTTTAAGATACCAGGTTAGGTTTGAGATACCAGATTAGGCTTAATTTACCAGATTAGGTTTAAGATGCCAGGTAAGGTTTAAGATACCAGGTTAGGTGAAAAATACCAGGTTCAGTTTAAGATACTAGGTTAGGTTAAAGATACCAGGTTAAGTTTAAGATACTAGGTTAGGTTAAAGATACCAGGTTAAGTTTAAGATACCGGGTTAGGGTTAGGGTTAGGGATAGGGGTTAGGGGTTAGGGTTAGGGGTTAGTTAGGGTTAGGGTTAGGGGTTTGGGTTAGGGTATAGGGGGTTTTACGAAGATCGCTCCGGAGTCATCTCGTCAATGTCAATTTTTGTCACGTGATTTCAGTAGGCGTGGTTATTGTTTTTTTTATCTTAATACTTTGTGTAGCGAAGTATCAAAGTTTATTTTGTTATTTCCATCATACACTTTGGCTCAGTAGGTAGAGCAGCGGACTTCAGATTAAGGGGTGCCGAGTTCGATTCCCGATGGAATCGTTCATTTTATAGCTCTTTTTAATTTTTCTAAAGTTGAAAGTCGATGATTAATTACTGATCTATTCGAGTCAAATATTATTACATATTGAGGTTTTATACCCTTTTGTCCAAATCTTGCTTCGAAATCATTTGTTTGGATATATAGAGAAATTATTCAAATCACAAGGAAGGAAATGTTACAGTAAAAATAATAATTTAATTTCGTATAACAAGAATAATTCCCTTCCGCTCCCTAACCCCTCTTTTCTATCATACATTTTGGTACAACTCTTACTCTAAAGAATGTTTATTAGCTTATTGATTCAGCTTTGACTCTTTGTTACGGGTAGGGTAATGGGGCTTTTATTGTAATGTAACTACCTGGTAAGTTGCATCTTGTCAATGCCCCAAAAAATCACGTGATAATTGTAGGTCAAGTTTTACTGATAGATTTTTTTCATAGAGAGTTTTAAAACCTTTACGTCAGTTCTATTGTCAAAAATTGTTGAAGCTTAAATAATTATTTGTCATTTAAGCATGAAATGAAAACCAGAAGAACAAATTCATTTTGACACACGAAAATATGTGAATTTGGAGTATACATATCAAAAGAAATTGTACGTAGAAGAAACTATTTTTAAATATAAATTCTAAATTATTCTAGCAAAAACTTAATTGCTTACCTTTTAGCGTTTTCTTTCCTTTTCGTCCATATTCTGCTGCGTTCGTGACACTTTGTGTTTAGACTGTTCTATATGACGACGCTAACCCCGCAGCTAGTGTGTATTGGAAATCTTCTCTGTTTTAGACGCGCAAAAGAGTTCCTAACACAAACACAAAAGAGCTCCAGACACTGAAGAGTTCCAAACAAAAAGAGCTCCAAATACAGAAGCGTTATTTTGTAACCTTCAGCGATAACGTTCCAACTATAATAAACAAAAAGAACCAAAAATAAAAATAAAATATACTATAACTGTTGCAAATGATCTTATCACATTATTTAGAGGGGTAAAATGTAATATATATTCCCCTGAAAGCCGTTTGTTAAGTATCAGTTCTTAAAATCTTAAAAGAAATAAACATGGGATATCGTATTTCCTCTTTTCCAGGTTTAGGATTTGAGATTCATCTATTAATTAGATATAGTTTAAATTGAAATCTTCCGAATAATTATTACTTACTTATGTTTATAAGCTAAGTTATTATTTGTTTTGGGTCATCATTATATGGTTAAATGTATTTCTTTTCTTTCTCTTATTTTGATCAAATTTAAGTTATTTTAAACCAAACCATTTATTTAATGTAGATGTGCTTTAACCGCGTATTCTTAATTTACACTATGTATGCAGTCAAGTTTTTGGCAGAAATTTGTAAAACAAACTCAGTGCAAAAATAATGCAAGATAATGAGAGTATTCAGATACCAGCGCAATTTTCTACCATGGATTGAATCAAGGATTTTTTTTTCCATAAAAGGTGGGACCACAGTAAAAAACAATCCATTTAACCTGTATCAAATTAGAGTTAAAAAAAATCTAAGCTAACTATGAAGTATTCTGCCTACCTTTTCCACGTCTTCTCTCTCCGATGACTTTCTGTGAATGTCCAAGTCTGCACGCGCTCAGTGTTGAGACGGCATTTCAAAAACCGGTTTTTGATGGCATCCAATACACAAAGCTAGCGATCGCTCTTTGATGTAACTGAGACTGTGAACGCTGTACGTGATGAGTTAATTAGAGGACGGGACTAGTTTTAAACCTGTCCTGTTGTTATGATTTCTCTTTTACAAAGACAATTTCCTGGCAAGCAAAATAAAAGTTGCAAAACGTGAAATTTCTATTTCAAAGCTGGAGGGAGATGGAGTAATTGGGAGAAATTTGATGATAAGCGAAAAAACACACACACACACACACACGCACACGCACAAAGGTAAAAAACATAGGTAGACGGGGGGGTTGACAGATATTTGCTGACAAGTAATGAATTCTAATGCTTTAATATCTATTACTTCTTGTACAAAATTAAACTGGGTGTGCGTCACAAAAACAGTCTCCGTTTTTAGTCGGGGCGGTCAAAAGATCACTTTTTACTGGCTTTTTTATCAATAAAATATCTTTAAAAATTCAAGGGATGGGGCGGGGGGGGGGGGGGTCGACCGACCACCGCACCCCCTCGAGATCTGCGCATGGAACATAATTAAATATTAGACATTTCGAAGAATTATGACCCCAATGAACAAATTACATTTCAATAATTTGATATTTCTAGACCTAATGTTTTCAACAAGTTTAAGAAAAATAACATCTTGTAAAATGATCAATATCCAAAGTATTAACTTTTCTTGTTAACAAAAACCAGAAAACAATATTTTCTTACTTAAAGATACCATATTAGTTTAAGACCAGGTAAAGTTTTAGATACCAGGTTAGGTTTAAGATACCAGGTTAGGTTTAAGTTACCAGGTTAGGTTTCAGATACCAGGTTAAGTTTTTGATACCAGGTTAGGTTTAAGATACCAGGTTAAGTTTTTGAAACCCGTTTAAGATAAAGGTATAGTTTAAGATACCAGGTAAGGTTTAAGATACCAGGTAAGGTTTAAGATACCAGGTAAGGTTTAAGATACCAGGTAAAGTTTAAGATACCAGGTTAGGTTTAAGTTACCAGATTAGGTTTAATAAATCAGGTTAAGTTTTCGATACCAGGTTAGGTTTAAGATACCAGGTTAGATTTAGAAAACTTGTTTAAGATTAAGGTAATGTTTAAGATACAAGGCTAGGTTTAAGATACCAGGTAAGGTTTAAGATACCAAGTTTAGTTTAAGATACCAATTTAAGTTTAAGATACCAGGTTAGGTTTGAGATACCACGTAAAGTTTAAAGTTTAAGATACCGGTTAGGTTTCAGATCCCCGGTTATGCTTAAATTTACCAGGTTAGGTTTAAGATACCAGGTTAGGTTTTAGATACCAGGTTAGGTTTAAAATAACAGGTTAGGTTTAAGATATTAGGTTAGGTTTAAGATACCAGGTTAAGTTTAAGATACCAGGTTAGGTTTAAGAAACTAGTTTAAGATTATGGTAATGTTTAATATACAAGCTTAGGGTTAAGACACAATGTAAGGTTTAAGATACCAAGTTAAGTTTAAGATACCAATAATGGTTTAAGATACCAGGTTAGGTTTGAGATACCAGATTAGGCTTAATTTACCAGATTAGGTTTAAGATGCCAGGTAAGGTTTAAGATACCAGGTTAGGTGAAAAATACCAGGTTCAGTTTAAGATACTAGGTTAGGTTAAAGATACCAGGTTAAGTTTAAGATACTAGGTTAGGTTAAAGATACCAGGTTAAGTTTAAGATACCGGGTTAAGGTTAGGGTTAGGGTTAGGGTTAGGGAGGGTTAGGGTTAGGGTTAGGGTATAGGGGGTTTTACGAAGATCGCTCCGGGTTAGGGTTAGGGTTAGGGTTAGGGGTTAGGGTATAGGGGGTTTTACGAAGATCGCTCCGGAGTCATCTCGTCAATGTCAATTTTTGTCACGTGATTTCAGTAGGCGTGGTTATTGTTTTTTTTATCTTAATACTTTGTGTAGCGAAGTATCAAAGTTTATTTTGTTATTTCCATCATACACTTTGGCTCAGTAGGTAGAGCAGCGGACTTCAGATTAAGGGGTGCCGAGTTCGATTCCCGATGGAATCGTTCATTTTATAGCTCTTTTTAATTTTTCTAAAGTTGAAAGTCGATGATTAATTACTGATCTATTCGAGTCAAATATTATTACATATTGAGGTTTTATACCCTTTTGTCCAAATCTTGCTTCGAAATCATTTGTTTGGATATATAGAGAAATTATTCAAATCACAAGGAAGGAAATGTTACAGTAAAAATAATAATTTAATTTCGTAACAAGAATAATTCCCTTCCGCTCCCTAACCCCTCTTTTCTATCATACATTTTGGTACAACTCTTACTCTAAAGAATGTTTATTAGCTTATTGATTCAGCTTTGACTCTTTGTTACGGGTAGGGTAATGGGGCTTTTATTGTAACTACCTGGTAAGTTGCATCTTGTCAATGCCCCAAAAAATCACGTGATAATTGTAGGTCAAGTTTTACTGATAGATTTTTTTCATAGAGAGTTTTAAAACCTTTACGTCAGTTCTATTGTCAAAAATTGTTGAAGCTTAAATAATTATTTGTCATTTAAGCATGAAATGAAAACCAGAAGAACAAATTCATTTTGACACACGAAAATATGTGAATTTGGAGTATACATATCAAAAGAAATTGTACGTAGAAGAAACTATTTTTAAATATAAATTCTAAATTATTCTAGCAAAAACTTAATTGCTTACCTTTTAGCGTTTTCTTTCCTTTTCGTCCATATTCTGCTGCGTTCGTGACACTTTGTGTTTAGACTGTTCTATATGACGACGCTAACCCCGCAGCTAGTGTGTATTGGAAATCTTCTCTGTTTTAGACGCGCAAAAGAGTTCCTAACACAAACACAAAAGAGCTCCAGACACTGAAGAGTTCCAAACACAAAAGAGCTCCAAATACAGAAGCGTTATTTTGTAACCTTCAGCGATAACGTTCCAACTATAATAAACAAAAAGAACCAAAAATAAAAATAAAATATACTATAACTGTTGCAAATGATCTTATCACATTATTTAGAGGGGTAAAATGTAATATATATTCCCCTGAAAGCCGTTTGTTAAGTATCAGTTCTTAAAATCTTAAAAGAAATAAACATGGGATATCGTATTTCCTCTTTTCCAGGTTTAGGATTTGAGATTCATCTATTAATTAGATATAGTTTAAATTGAAATCTTCCGAATAATTATTACTTACTTATGTTTATAAGCTAAGTTATTATTTGTTTTGGGTCATCATTATATGGTTAAATGTATTTCTTTTCTTTCTCTTATTTTGATCAAATTTAAGTTATTTTAAACCAAACCATTTATTTAATGTAGATGTGCTTTAACCGCGTATTCTTAATTTACACTATGTATGCAGTCAAGTTTTTGGCAGAAATTTGTAAAACAAACTCAGTGCAAAAATAATGCAAGATAATGAGAGTATTCAGACACCAGCGCAATTTTCTACCATGGATTAAATCAAGGATTTTTTTTCCATAAAAGGTAGGACCACAGTAAAAAACAATCCATTTAACCTGTATCAAATTAGAGTTAAAAAAAATCTAAGCTAACTATGAAGTATTCTGCCTACCTTTTCCACGTCTTCTCTCTCCGATGACTTTCTGTGAATGTCCAAGTCTGCACGCGCTCAGTGTTGAGACGGCATTTCAAAAACCGGTTTTTGATGGCATCCAATACACAAAGCTAGCGATCGCTCTTTGATGTAACTGAGACTGTGAACGCTGTACGTGATGAGTTAATTAGAGGACGGGACTAGTTTTAAACCTGTCCTGTTGTTATGATTTCTCTTTTACAAAGACAATTTCCTGGCAAGCAAAATAAAAGTTGCAAAACGTGAAATTTCTATTTCAAAGCTGGAGGGAGATGGAGTAATTGGGAGAAATTTGATGATAAGCGAAAACACACACACACACACACACGCACACACACAAAGGTAAAAAACATAGGTAGACGGGGGGGTTGACAGATATTTGCTGACAAGTAATGAATTCTAATGCTTTAATATCTATTACTTCTTGTACAAAATTAAACTGGGTGTGCGTCACAAAAACAGTCTCCGTTTTTAGTCGGGGCGGTCAAAAGATCACTTTTTACTGGCTTTTTTATCAATAAAATACTTGTTAACAAAAACCAGAAAACAATATTTTATATCTTACTTAAAGATACCATATTAGTTTAAGACCAGGTAAAGTTTTAGATACCAGGTTAGGTTTAAGATACCAGGTTAGGTTTAAGTTACCAGGTTAAGTTTCAGATACCAGGTTAAGTTTTTGATACCAGGTTAG
>NW_026930249.1:0-41915 GCF_032062105.1 Saccostrea cuccullata
AATTCAAAGCCTTCATCGGTACATGGTGACGTCTCTATATAAGTGAAAAATTCTCGAATGTGGTGTAAATTTAAACAACATACAATCAGCTTTCCTACAAATAAAATATGGAGGGAGAAAACGAACAATATTCAAGCTCATAAGTCCATTCAATGCAAATCAGGAACAGAGCAAACATGGACCTCTAAACATCAGCGGTGGGATCAGGTGCCATCGCGGATTGAGCATCCCCTGTCTACCGGTCACACTCCGTCATACAAAGAATTTCCCTGTTCAAAAGAGCCCTACAATAACACCAGAGTCCCTATCCCAGTGGTTTTGAATTTGTCACCTTTGCTAATTACATATGTACAATTAGATGCACTGCTCACAAAACACCTCTTACTTCCTGCAGAATTTTTTAAAGTGTCTATTTTCAATGTCGTAAATGTGACATTGAACTTGATGAAGTGACCTTGGTAACAAATGACATATCATCTCGACATACAATAAACTCTTAACGAAATATTAAGATCCAATATTTCTCCATTAGGAAATTAAAGATCTGTCATAATAATTATATGGAGAGAACGATCATAGGCAGTTACGCCTGCTGTTCAATCCATTTCTGTGAATAAAATATATTTTAAACTATAATAATTATACGATATATGTGGCAAGGAAACCAAATTTTTCACAATGACCTTGGGTTAGAGTCATAATGTAACATATCGTCATGTCATAAACTTTTTGTTTTATTTTAAAGTTCTAGTAATTTTTATTCCAAAGATATAGAGCGCATATTTTTTCTTCCTTGAATATGCCAAAATGACAACTAGTCAAGCACTCAAATCCAAGGGGATACGGACAATGAAATTCATAATTTTTGTCCCCCTTTGCCCATAGATGATAAATATCAAAATTACTGTGAAATCACCAATTTTCGGGGGGGGGGGCATTTTCTTTGTTTTCGAAGTATTCCCCATTTTCAAAAGGTGAGTTATTACCCCTGAAGGGAACTCTTTTACTGTGTTTAATACGCATGCGCTATAAATAAAGTCACTTCCGCGGACGTTCTTGATGTAAACATGTTCATGGTGTATGCCTCTGTCATATGGAAAAATATTATTGTGTTTGTGAATAAAAAGAAATCTTAACTGATTCGTATTTTTTTTTTAAATTGCCCACTCATAGTCTCTTTCTGGGTTTGTATTAATCTGTGTAGTACTATTATAAGGTGCTGTGTGACCCCCCCCCCCCCCTTTACAAAAAAAAAAAAGAAACAAATTACTGATAAAATGCTGATACATATTCGAATAGGCCTATTTAAAAAAAAAAACAAACAAAAAAAGCTAATTTTCGGTAGTGGATGTTCTGCAGACGGATCATCATTATTTACAAAATGTGCGGAACAAATTTTTAGTTATAAAGTGTTTACGAATTAATCTAGCCTGCTGCAGCCATATTTTCATTGTATCTCTAGGAATTTTTTGAAGACTGATGACATGTCCATCTACAGTTTTACCTCTGAAATTGCTGCATATACAGCAGTAGTTCGTCTTCCGCGACCAATACCAAGAAACTGCGTTTTTGCTCGATTGTATGTCATAACATAGAACTTTTACTTACAAGAACACATTTGGTGACAATTAAAGGCCTATTTCATTTGAATTAACCGTGTTTCTAGAATTTTTTATTTGTAAAATAATTTATTCACTATTTAGTATTAAATCTTTGAATGGAATTCTAAATGAATAATTTAATCTCATGTGCTCAGGTAACGAAGAAAGACTAATTCGTGTTACATATGTCGTATAAAGTCTGAGCTGCATTTAATCAAAGTTTTAGTGTAGGATCTAAGCATATGTACATGTATATTCCCGAGTAAAATACACATTTTGTTTTAGATCAGAGAACTGAGAGCAGAAACACGAAATTGATACAATAATTTCCTAGCGTATTTCTCGTTAATTAACTGAAAACAATCTTTTCTTAAGTGTTATTTATTTTTTTTAAATCATTTCAGTGTAAGTACATGTATTTATTTTTATAAGTTATTCTTTTTTTGCAAAGTGTGTAAAAAACAATATCAGAGAGAGAGAGAGAGAGAGAGAGAGAGAGAGAGACTCCGTGTAACTGACATACATGTACATCTGTGAAAAAATATAAGTACCGTAATTTTATTGAATTCAAAATTAAAAATTCTAATAATTTTTAATTTTCACAACTATGGTTCATATTCAACTGTTCAACCCATTTACATATTCTCTGTACCTGTACGCACGGAGGGGGGGGGGGTGCGGGGTCAAGGGGTTTAGCCCAACCCCCACTTTTTTCCCAATATTACTTTTTCTATTGAAAATGTTCATTGATAGACAGGTTGCCAAGCCCCACCCCCACCCCCCCCCCCCCCACACACTCACAGTTTATACTACGGTAAAGTTATATAAGGGAAATGTAGTATTGTATGCCAAGGAACTGGTACTGAAATAAGTAGCTTTTTCAACTTTGGGAAAGGTTTTTCTTTGCTTGCCAACTTTTCCAGGTAAGAAAAAAATATTTCTTTGGCTACCCCCCCTTTTTTAAAGACGATGCTACGTGCCTGGCTAATTCGTATAGCTTTCTAGAAAGGGGGGGGGGTAGATAAATAATTTATTATCTAAAAAAAAATGCAAACCGTTTCCTACTTTTAAAATTTTTAAATACAGCGTGTAAGTTGATCACTATTTTGTTGGATTATCGTATCATGTAGTCCGCGGAAGTTATGCTAGTGTTGAAGAGTTCCGATTTTGAGGGGAGATAACTCACTTTTGAAAATGGGGAATGGAGAAACCCTCGAATTCATGGCCATACTCAACACTTCTCCAACCACGAATCCAAAGCTCTAAAAAACAACATTTCTTTCTCGAACCTCGAAAATTTAACCAAACGAAAATTATGTGATTTTATATTTGTTTTTAAAAACAGGTCGTTTTGGACTGACATTTTTCATACGTCTAGATTGAGGCCATTGTTTTATACAAACTTTAACTATGGATTGTTCCTTCATATGGCTTGCGACGGGTGTGACCAGTTAACGGGAAAATCTTTCTTCCCTTAGACCTGATCCTACCTCTAGTGAAATTTACAGGGGTTTTATTTTATAACCTGTTCACGAATTTGTACTCTTTAAATGATTTCTGAGATCGATCATTGTTTTTATCTTCACCTTTGACATACTAAGTCTTTGTGTAATTAGTAGACTTATCCACAGCTTACCCTTTGAAATCCACTTGATTCGGGTCATCTGTTATATAATATTTGGATTTTCCATTGGTTTCCATATTGAAGTCATTCGACTATAAAATCTAAAAAGTAAAAAAGCATGTCTTTAATTCCATTGTTTCATTGATGATGATTTCGTTTTTAAATGAAGACTGAATTTTGACACAACCACATGACAGAAGCACGTGCATTATTTTTCCCCCTCTACGTTCTATTTTAAGAAAAAGAAGCTACATAATGAAACAAGTTTAATGCAGTAAAAAACTCTCGAAGCAGAAAATATCTCTGACCAAAGAGAGGAAAGTACGACGGCGTATTCGTGCCATTTTAACAATGTAGAAATTTTTTTTAAAATCGTTTGAATGATTTAAGAAAACGTTTGTACGATTTAATAAATTGTTTGTACAATTTAACAAATCGTTTGTACAATTTAATAAATCGTTTGTACAATTTAATAAGGACGTTTGTACAATTTAATAAGTCGTTTGTACAATTTAATAAGTCGTTTGTACAATTTATTAAATCGTTCATACGATTTATTAAAATAGTTTGTACGATTTTTATAAATCGTTTGAACAATTTAGGAAACCGTTTTTACGATTTAACAAAACGTTTGTACGATTTAAAAAATTGTTTGTACGATTTAATAAATTGTACAAACGATTTAATAAATTGTACAAACGATTTAATAAATTGTACAAACGATTTAACAAACAAATTGTACAAACGATTTATTAAATTGTACAAACGATTTACTAAATTGTACAAACAATTTATTAAATCGTACAAACGACTTATTAAATCGTACAAACGACTTATTAAATTGTACAAACGATTTATTAAATTGTACAAACGATTTATTAAATTATACAAACAATTTGTTAAATCGTACAAACGTTTTCTTAAATCGTTCAAACGATTTAAAAAAAAAAATTCTTCATTATTAAAATGGCACGAATACGCCGTCGTAGGAAAGAGACATAGACTCTAAAGTAAATACATTTCAGCTTTAAAATTTCAGTATTGATATATTTTCATTTTTTTTTATTCTCATGAAAAGAATCCTAAACATTGATAAAACAAATACTTACACACACTGTGATATATGTTAAACTTTCAATTCTGAGAGATTTTTTTCACAAAGTTTTAGTAAAAATTTAGTTGCATCGTCTGAAGATAAACAAATAAGTCTGCCAAAAAGAACATTTAGCTGAAACAGTTTGTTTTTTCACCTGAATCACTTGAAAAATTACGATAAACGTTTCAGTATCAGTATTGATAAAAAGAAGTCTTATTTTTTAATTTTCAGGGGGTACTGGAATGCGGCGTGTATTAATTGCTCTCAGCTTCATGAATGATGTTTATTCTAAAGATAATACTTATGAAGACAACGCCCCACTTTTCCTGAATCAAATGAGGACAATTTATTTTCATCCCTTATTATGTTCCCCAAACGAAGTTGGGGAACATATTGTTTTTACTCTGTTTCTTATTATTATTATTATTATTATTTTTCTTCTCGGGAAAATTTTGTCCGCGAATGATCTAGTAAACTACACATCCAATTTAGGTGAAATGTTTTTAGGGTCAGTAGACATGTTATGTAGATTTGCGGAATGAAGGTCATTTTGCGCGCACGTGCTTGCAAGAGCGCGCACGTGCAAAACGTGAAATGACCAATATATAATGGATTTAACCGTAACTTTTCTATTTTTTGACGAAATGTTTTGAAACTCATAATGTAAGGATATATTAGTAGTATGCACAAGATGTCATGGTCAAAATAGCAAGATCTCACGTGCATGCACGTGCGCTTCGCTCTGATTGGCTGAAACTAAAGTCTCAATATCTTTCTTGCTTTTTGACGAAATCTTTTGAAATTTTGAACATAGCCATGCATTAGGATTTCCTACAATATGATATATAGCAATTATCATGAAAACACGTGCATGCACGTGCTCTGCAATCTGATTGGCTGAAACTTTAAATAGCTATAACTTCCTTGATTTTCAACCAAACAGGATGGGGTTTGGAACATAGATATTTGTAATGGACTTCTACAAGAGGGTATGGTCACCATGCACAGGCACACACGTGCGTGTACGTGCGCTGCAATCTGATTGGCTGAAACTTTAAATAGCTATAACTCCCTTGGTTTTCAACCAAACAGGATGGGATTTGGAACATAGATATATATAATGGACTTCTACAAGTAGGTATGGTCACCATGCACATGCATACATGTACGTGTACGTGCGCTGCAATCTGATTGGCTGAAACTTTAAACAGCTATAACTCCCTTGGTTTTCAACCAAACGGGGTGGGATTTATAACATAGATAGATGTAATGGACTTCTACAGGAAGGTATGGTCACCATGCTCATGTATGCATGTGCGTGCATGTGAAATGGGTAAAATCAAAAATACACTTGAATGTGTGTTTTTTTTTTATACTTTTGGATTAAGTACTTTAATATTTAGCACATTAAAATATTTAGATTGTGTAGACAATATGATATGTTCATTACGCACGTGCATTCACATGAGCAAGTGTGCAATGATAAAATTTGAATGAACATGGTACACTTCTGGGTAAACGTTCTTGAAGTCTCAAATGCATAGAGTTTATCTTATTTAATTACGCTTACAGGGAATATGACTATGAAAGGGAGTTGGGGAGCGTTTGGGGAACATCTGTAACGGTCCCCGTTACAATTAGCACTAGTTAACATCAAATTCGATAGATAAATTGTTTGAAAATGATAAAGAGCATACAATTGCTTATGGTAGTTTAAAAAATCTCGCATGGAGAATCATAATTTGACTTAATGAAAATTACTTAGTAACTTAAACGATTTGAGAGGTAAAGAAACTACATATTTTGATACGTTTTATCGGGCAACATTGTAAAATTGGGCAAAAATCTACAAACTATTCTAGAGCCAAATCATTTTGCTGTGTAAGAAACTGAGCAGTGAAAACTTCAAAATATACCAAATGGAATTTGAAACAATATGTAAAAAATTGCTTCTTCATTAAAAGGAAAACTCAATTTGAAGTTTAAAATGTAGGACCATTTGGTAGAGATACAGTAAATATTGATAAACAAAATTATATCAATGTTAGTATTCTGAACGTTCATAAAATAAGTATTTGTACAAACTGTTTATATCTGAAGGATTTTGAACAGAGCTTGCACTGTCTCAGTTGTGGTATGTTTGTCTAATTCCTATCTCCTAATGCCCCTTTATAACTATGCCGACGGGCGAGAATCAATATTGAAGCCTCACAAGACTCATGAATCTATCCAGCACGTCACAAAGACGAAAATTAAATCTAAGAAATCTAATTCTTTGTATAATGATGAGGTTTATCTAATAATATGGCTGGAAAGCCTGTGAAAATTACCACTTTTTAGCAGCAGTTGTAAAAAGTCGGATCATTGTTATCTTTAACCAGAAAGACAAATCGCCGTTGTTCTGTGAGTGGTGATTACTAGTGTCTCGACTGATATAACGGGTTAAGGAAATGTAATATGGCTATTGATGTCTACTGACATTAGAAAATGTGTCTTATTTTTTGACAAGATCTGCAAATAATTTACATTTATAGATTTATATATTGTGTAAAGAAAACAGAGTCGTGAAACTCCTTCAAGGAATTAATAATTATTTCATGCCTACGTTTTTTTTTGTTTTTTTTTGAAATTACAATATTGTAAATAAAAATATTTCAAAATGTAAATTTGTATTTATAATTGTACCTGTTTTAAGTTGTCAGTAGGTCATTTTAAACAACAGCTTTTTAAAATCACTTCGCTTCAAGCGTAAATTTAAGTGTGTTCGTTTGTTTTCCTTTTTGCTATATTTTACTATTAATTCACTCGAAAAGCTAGAAACACTCGGCTTTATTAATATTTGATAACAAAACATGTCATGTCTGCAGTATTATTAATGTTTTCATCCTTTTTTGTATTTCTATAAAGAGGAAGTCTCTTGCTGTGGCCTTCAATTTGACATTAAGGATGAAGTTTCATACATTTTCTTTATTTGTTAATTTATTGGTCACTGTAGTCTCTAATAGTTGAGAGTTGGCATCTTGATCAGAATGTCTGAGTTAGAGGGACTGCGTCGAACAAGGAAGTGTCTTTTTCTTCACAACGCGCCTGGCATTAGAAGTGGTAATAAATACCAGGGTTTCAGATGGTACCTCTAAAAACGATTTTCGTAATGATATGATGGAGAGCTTTCAATTCTCATTGACCCTGAATGTCCAGTTAAAATTTGAAGCCTTTCACCTTATATGATGACGTTTCTATAGATATGAAAAAAATCCTCTAATTGGACCTTTTTTTTATTTATAAACAGAAGGCAAAAAAGAGTCAGTCAAATTTGTTTCAATTTTTGATAATTTACTAGATTGATGGCAAAATTACAACTACTTAATTGATATTAAGGTATCAACAATCTCCTTTACAGCCAACATTTCGCAAATTTTATGGTCTATAAAATCCGTACCTTGCTTGCATCCTTTCGATACATTGAATATTGAATACAAATCATTGTCCGCGACTGACCCCATAAAAATGGGTAGCGACTGTTCTTTCGCAATGCGCTCGGCACTTTGAAGTGAAAGTTGCGGGTCCTTCGGATGAGACCTTAAAAACAGAGGCCTCGTGTCCTGGCAGACGTTGGCACGAAAAAGATCCAATCAAGAAAATGGGGTAACGTAGGGTTTGACCAGTTGACACTGAATATTTGCTCCACCATGGCACCTGTTCCAATTTTTGAAGTTTTCAGGGGTATGTGAATGCCCTGCTCTCAATTTATATCGTTTATTTGAACTTTTGAAATCTACTGTTCGTTATCTTCCTATTTTATCTTTGCCTTTATTCACTAAAAGAAATTGCTTTTATGCTTGAAAGAACTCTTGAACAGATGACATGTATATTTCATCCTATTATTTCTTGCAAAGAACATGTATTTCCGAACAATGACCTCTGGGCATTTTGTTTACGAACAAAATGATTTTGTTCTGAGAGTCGGATAATGAGAGTTTTGTGACGATTGCAGAATTCACGCGATTAAACAGGAGACCCAAGGGCCTTAAAAATCCCCAGAGTAACTATACAGCACCTGTTGTTAAACTTATGCATGAAATATATGGAGATAAACGAACAATATTTAAGCTCAAAGGTCCATTCAGACAATACAAATTAGAGTAGAACAAACACGGACCTCCAAAACATAGAAGTATGATCAGGTTCTATGGAGAAATGAACATCCCCTTCCGACTAGTCACATCCACCCTGTGATCGGGAAAAACGAAAAAAAAAAGTAGCCGATCCAGTGTTTAAACTAGAGGTACTCTGAGCACTGAGCTCACTAAATGATATCCCCGTCTCGCATATGATTATAATGGCAAAGTCCATGTTTTGCTCTGGAAGACCCGAAAGTGTCAGATCAAAATGTTAAATACCGGGGTATTGTTGCATTATGTTATAAAGACTCTGTGAAAGTATCATTAAATATTCAGTGGTATAGGAGGAGTTTCGGATAAGAGATGGGTACCCTTTAATATTATAGAAAGAATGGCAGTATAAATTAATCTTTGTGGTATGAAACCCGAAATGAGTCCGATCAAAAAGGAAAGTAGAAGGTGCACAATGGTACTATGTATCAAAGATTCCATGAAAATCTCATTAATTAAATTTCACTCAGTTGTAGAAGAGGAGTTGCGGATAAGAGATGGGTACCCCAAAGCGTAAAAGACGGACGGACGTACAAACAGACGGTCGGACATCCTGATCACTTTAAACCCTCCCACTTTTCATGCGGGAGGTGTAAAATGGACAAATAATAAGTATGAAACCTTCAGTCAGCATTTGACTCAATGGTGTATTGTATTTCCTGGCAAAGTCATTGTATCGACCAAAAGTCTTTCAGAAAGAAGACTTCAAATGAGACGGTTTTATCCTCGTTTCATTAACTTGTTTGTCATTAGCTCGTCTCTTTTTAGAAATTGTTTATAAATAGAGCATCCTCTTCTGTATTGAATTAACTGAGAACTAATATAAACCCCATATCATCGCCCGAGTGGCCTAGTTGTCAGAGCGTCTGCTCTAGAGTCGCGAAGTAGATTTGATCCTTACGTCGCAGGTTCAATCCCACTGTGCAATGTGGAGACCAGTCCTTCGAATGAGACCGTATAAACCTAAGTCCTTTGTCAATGAAGGTGTTGACCCGAAATACCGGTAGATCCCCCACTGCTCAATGGCCCTGAGTGCCGAGTATAGGTCAAACTCTGTAGCTCTCCACCACTAAATGAAGGCATCTCCATATGAGTGAAGAGTTCTCGAGAGGGACGTTAAACAATAAAACAATCATTAATACCATATGCAGGTGTGAAGGATGCACTGCTACATAAGTAAGGGAGTAGAGGTCATCACATTTATCTTTAAGCTTGGTTGTTGCAAATTGGCTTACCATTAACGTCTTTTCTAGTAAAATATCAAAATATGAAAGAGATGTTTCAGACTCTGTGATATCTTTTATTTCAAGATCACTAGGATATATCGAGTTGACATACAATGGAAGCTATCGTTAATTGATAATACGTCGTCCATATATATAAATGTAGAGTTGGTCATCAGTTGTCGAATGTACGTACTTTCAGAATATTTTTAGTACACGATTTGAACCAATAAAATGCCATTTTCCCCCACCTCTCCAACATTACTCAATGTTTGCTAGTGAAGAAGAATTTTTCCAAAAAATAAATATGTATTTTTAAATTACTGTTGAACAGTGGACAGATTGCCGGTAATGTAACATCGGTGGCTTAGAACTTTTTAAAATAATCTCTTAACCCCATTACTTGTGATTAACACCAGCTAGTCCCGAGTCTATACAATGTATACATGTACCTTAACACTTTTTTTGGACTTGAACCCCTTTGGAAGCAATTTTAGACTCGTGACTAAAGAAGAAAACAGCAATAGCCAATAGGTAACCTAAGTGTATCTAGTGATTTGTATTTCGAATCAAACACTTAAGAGTTTATAGCATATTCAACCACTTACAAAAATGGCTACTACATGTATACTCAGCTCTGTTATCAGAAAGATACGCGTACTATACTAGCATGAAAGAAAAAAGCCACGGATATCAGACGTAAAAATTGGGTTCCTATACATCTAAGTATGCTATATAAAAGTATAGTCTGGCATAAAATGCGGGTTTTGTTACAGGTTTTCTTCTTTTTTTAATTAGATAACAAGATAACATATGTAGAATTAATCAAATAAACTCTGCCACACTGAAGTTTTATAAAAAGTTAGGACAAAACGAGAATCGTTTAGCCTCTATAAATTGTCAGATGATTGTAATCGTAGCATTCAATTGGTTTCTTTTTTCAAAGTACTTCACAGAAAGATATTTGCATTTGCAGAATTTTATCATAAATTCATGAAGTTTATTTATTTTATTTTTTTTTTTTTGAAACTAAAGGAAAGTTGAATTGCTATTAAAGTTTATTACAAAACCTGTTTTGTAGATACATATATGGATAAGAGCGTGTTCTAAGCATGTATAATTTGCAAAATCTTAACACTGAAAGGTTGCGCAAAAGCTAGACTGTTATTTGTCCCCATATAAAATCATTAATAAACAATTTTCTAAGAACAGGAAGCATGCATCAATATATATCTTTAACACGATTCATCTACATGATTATAATATACTCTTTTCTGATCTCCATACTTTATTTTGAGAAAGGTATAATAAGGGTAAAATATAGGGTAAGATTTTAAAGGTGAGCTGTGGGCTAAGTTGTTGCAATCAAAAAAGTATGACTTTTGGATATAATTGAACATTATACATATCTTAGAGCAAATGAAATTAGCGAAAAACTGTGTCATATTTCATATTTGATTTTAGCTATCAAAAGAGTCAAATACACAATCAAATACGCTCAAATACACAGATCAAATACTAGCGTCAGGAAAGTAAATGATAGATATAATGATAAGTGTACTTAATAGAGAACTATCTACTTGTGTAAAGCAAGAAGAAATGACATGTATACATATCTTTCTGATCTATTTCCTATGATAATATAAGTAAACTTTCCTTAATATATTTTTTAGAAATTGATTTAATAGTGAATACATGAACATGTGAACGTTCTTTCACTCACAACTGATTTTTTTTTCTTTTTTTCTTTTTGTAAGTTTATGACACTCGACATATTTTTTGTTTAATTTTGCAAAGAGAAAGATTTTAAATCAACTTAAAAAGGAAAAGATTCAATAAATCATTCATATCTTGATTAGAAATACAATTTAAAGAAAACATTCGAAAATCAGCACAACGAAAGTTTTTTTTTTCTAAATAACATTCTACTATTACCCTTGGTAAGACTACGACATACAACATTTTATTATAATCCTTAATATTATTTAGGTAAAAGTTGTTTTTAACGCAGATCGTTAAAAAATATTAGCACAAAGTTAATTAAAAGTAAAATGAAAACACAGAAGAAGCTAGTCCTTACCTCTTGTCTTTAGAATAATCCCTGAGTTAGTAATCATTTTTGATGCGCAGCACATGTATCATATATCACATTTTACCCTGGACAGCTTACTCACTATATTGGGGGAGGCAAATTTATTTTATCGTTTTCACCTTATTATCTGAAAAGAATATATATTTGAATATTATAGAAATTGTTTTTATCAATTCTCAATTCTCCTAGATCGCGTTTTGTAAAAGAAATAGATTTATTTTTTGAAATATTATCTGCGTATTTCTAATTTTAAGACTTTTTTAAGACCCTTTACCTTTTTTCCGCAATAAAATCATTGTCTATATATCGGATATTAGGAAAATTCTTGTTTTATGAAAAAAGTCAGCATGTAACACAACATTAAAAGCCTCATAAATTTCATTTAAACAGCGCTATTTCAAATGATGATAATTTCGTAGAAGCGTGTGTTATGTTACCTAAACCCCAACAGTATATATCTCCTTACTCAGGCAGTAGGCAGAGCATTTCCTAGAGTTTTCGCCACCTTCTTAGCACAGATGGCTAGTGTATGATAATCATTTCCAATTGATTTACCCGCAGATTGGTTTCGTGTTCCAAAACATCCGCCATTATTCTGTGTTTGTGAGTCGCCTGGATTCCAAAAGATGTCAAAGCCATTTCCTTTGCCTGCGTTCTTTGGTGAAGCATTGAGTAAACATTGCTCAGCAGCGAGTATTTAAAAAACAGACTTACACACAAACGAAATATTTTTTGATGTAAATATTTATACAGGGTGAACTTACTTAATTTGTAAAGCAATAAGTCCTCTCGAAACTTTCTGAAAAATATTTGGTTTGTTTATAAAATGTAACTGTTAACAGATGCTGAATGAATTTTCCTAATTGTAAAAACCTAAGAACCTAAGTTGGTGCTTTTCTTGTTTATATATTATGTACAAGCAAACTGACCAAACTTGACCTCACAGCTTTTATCGCTTATTTCATCGCAGAGATTATCACCTTCAGATCCAAAACCAAACGATTGTAAATAGATAAAAACAGTCGTAGAAAACAAACAGATACAGTGTATATATAATTTGTTGTGATCTTTTCTAAATTAATTTTATTCTCTGTATTATGCAAAAATAAAGAAAAAACAAGATGTGTTTGTGAAACACAGATCCCCCCTCCCCCTCTCCTCAGAGATGAAAGATGTTGTTACTCAAAGAAAGTACTTGTATTACCTGTGAAATATAAAACCCCAAGCACCAACTATTAAAACGTTATGGCCAAGATTAATTTTTTTTAAATGTGGATCAAACTTCAAGATCCAGATCAAAGGGTTAATTAATTGGAACCCAAGGGAAGGTCTTGTCTTTAGAACAATACATATATATGAAACATTCAAGTCCTAACACCTACTGATCGAAACTTATGGCGACGGTTAAGTTTTTTCAAAGTTGGTCAAACTCCAAGGTCAGGGAAAAGGGTGAAGAAATTTTGGTTTCCAAACGAAGGTATTGATACAAAGAATGCATCTTTTAAATATGAAGGCCCTAGAACCAGCAGTTCAAAAGTCGTGACCAAGGTTAATGCTTTTTAAAGAATTGATCAAACTCAAAGGTCAAGGTCAAAAGGTAAAAAATTATTACAAGTGAGTCCCTTAAAATTCTTGTTTAAACAATAAATATTCACTTGAAGTAGGAAAGTCCTAGCAAAAACTGTCCACAATTTATGGCCAAGATTACAGTTTAATTTTTTTCAAACTCCAATGTCATAAGGTCAAGTATGTTGGGAATCATGTCACAAGGAATACATCTGTGAAATTTGAAATCAATCAAAAGTTATGAACAAGGTTATAATTTCCGTGCACAAACAGACAGAAAGACAGAGGGACGGACAGGGTAAAAGTTATATACTCCGAATTTTAGGTTACGGAGCTATAAAGATAATGTTTCGTTAATTATTATTTTTCTGATACTTTTTCTTCGAACAACGATTTTGTCATTTTACAATAATAGAAAAGCCATATTATGCACACAGTTAATAAAGAGATTTTAAATAAAAGCGCATTCATGTACATAGTTTAATTGCTCGACTGCAGTTTGTTTTTGTTTCTCTCGGCCTTTCGTCACTTTTAGTTACTAATACATGTATTTACCGATCTATAACCAGAGAGGTATATATTTTTAATAGAGGCCACACGCTTCATTGTAATACTGTATACAGGGAAATTTTCGCCCCCGTTTTATTTTCGCCCCTTTCGCCCTCTCCTTGATTGTGCGAATTTAAAACGGGGCGAATTCAAATTACACAGCATAATTTCTTAAACAGAACTATGACTGGGCGAATTTAAAACGGGGCAAAACTGTACGCAAGTTCAAAAGGGCGAGAATAACCCTGTATACAGTATTTCATATTTATTTCCAAACAACCATTCATGAGCAATTGACAGAGCGTTCAACAATTGCACATTTTCTTTCTTTTTTTCTACATTAAATTAAACTAGTTCTAATTGTAACGGGGACCGTTACAGATGTTCCCCAAACGCTCCCCAACTCCCTTTTGGTGCCATATTCCCTGTAACAGCTTCATTAAATAGGACAAAATCTATGCATTCGAGACTAGAGCTAACAACGCCAAGTTCATTCAAATTTTAGCATTGCAAGCGTGCTCATGTGAATGCATGTGCGTAATGACCATATCATCCTGTCTACACAATCTATATATTTTTTATATACTAAATATTAAAGTATTTAATCCAAAAGTATTACAAAATACACTCATTCAAGTGTATTTTTGATTTATCTCATTTTATGTGCACGCACGTGCATACATGAGCATGGTGACCATATCTTCTTGTAGAAGTCCTTTACATCTATCTATGTTCTAAACCCCACCCCGTTTGGTTGAAAACCAAGGGAAATATAGCTGTTTAAAGTTTCAGCCAATCAGATTACAGCGAACGTACACGCACGTGTATGCATGTGCATTGTGACCATACCGTCTTGTAGAAGTTCATTATATCTATCTATGTTCCAAATTCCATCCTGTTTGGTTGAAAACCAAAGGAGTTAAAGCTATTTCAAATTTAAGCCAATCAGATTGCAGCACACATGCATGCACGTGTTTTCATGATAATTGCTATATATCATATTGTAGGATATCTTAATGCAAGGCTATGTTCAAAATTTCATAGGATTTCGTCGAAAAACAAGAAAGGTAGAGAGACTTTAGTTTCAGCCAATCAGAGCGAAGTGCACGTGCATGCGCGTGAGATCTTGCTTTTTTGATCATGTCATCTTGTCTACACTACTAATATATCCTTACATTATAAATTTCAAAAGGTTTCATAAAAAAATAGAAAAGTTACGGCTATATCTATTATATTGGTCATTTCACGTGTTGCACGCGCGCCCTCTTGCAAGCACGTGCGCGCAAAATGGCATGTTGACAATGTCATCTTATCTACATTTATAACATGTCTATATATTCTAAATATCAAAGCATTACATCAAAAAATGTAAAAGTTACGGCAATTTCAAGTATATTGGTCATTTCACGTGTTGCACGTGCGCGCTCTTGCAAGCACGTGCGCGCAAAATGACCCTCGTTCCGCAAATCTACATAACATGCCTACTTATCCTAAAAAGGTTTCCCCTTAATCGGATGTGTACTTTACAAGATCATTCGCGGACAAAATTTTCCCAAGAAGAAAAATAATAATAACTAGTGCTAATTGTAACGGGAACCGTTACAGATGTTCCCCAAACGCTCCCCAACTCCCTTTTGGTGCCATATTCCCTGTAATCTCTATTAAATAAGAAATACTTTATGGAATTTAGACTTAATCAATGTCTTCCCAGAAAAATACAAAATATATTTTAAAATAGGCATTCCACGCGTGTTCAATTGCGTAACGACCATATTATCTTGTCTACACTATCTAAAATTTTAATATACTTGATATCAAAGCATTTAATCCGAAAGTATTAAAAAATACACTCATTCGAGTGTATTTTTAATTTTACTCATTTCACGTGCACGCACGTGCAAGCACGTGCATAATGACTACACCTTCTTGTAGAAGTCCCTTATATTTATATATGTTCTAAATCCCATCCTGTTTGGTTGAAAAATAAGGGAGTTATAGCCATTTGAAGTTTCAGCCAATCAGATTGCAACACACATGCATGCGCGTGATTTCATAATTTTTTATCTTTATCGTATTGAAGGATATCTAAATGAATGACTATATTTTAAAATTCCAAACATTTCGTCAAAAACAAAGGAGATATAGCCATATAAAGTTTCATCCAATCAGATTGCGGCACACGTGCATGCGCGTGATTTCATGAATTTTTTTCTATATCATATTGTAGGATATCCTAACGCATGGCTATGTTTTAAATTTCAAAGCATTTCGTCATAAATCAAAGGAGATATAGCCATTTAAAGTTTCAGCCAATCAGATTGCAGCATGCGCGCATGCGCATGCTCTAATGAAAATTTTTATATATCATGCTGTAGATCTTTATAATATAGGACGACGCTCAAAATTTCAAAAGATTATGACAAGAAACAAGAAAGATATTGAGACTTTAGTTTCAGCCAATCAGAGCGAAGCACACGTGCATGCGCGTGAGATCTTGCTATTTTGACCATGCCATCTTGTCTATACTACTAATGTATCCTTAAATTATGAGTTTCAAAAAAAATTATTGAAAAAAAGAAAAGTTACAGCAATATCCATTATATTGGTCATTTCTCGTGTTGCACGTGCGCGCTCTTGCAAGCTCGTGCGCGCAAAATGACCTTCGTTCGGCAAATTTACATAACATGTCTACTGACCCTAAAAACATTTTACCTTAGTCGGATGTGTAGTTTACAAGATCACTCGTGGACAAAATTTTCCCAGGAAGAAGAAAAATAATAATAATAACTAGAGCAAAGCTCTATGCAAAGCAACGAGTAGGTCTTCCGTCATGTTTGACCGGAAGTGGCTTTTATTTTTAACAAAAATGAGAAATAACGTCCAAAAATGGTATGATTCCTCTAAATCCATGTTAATAATTGTAAAAATAAGCCATTTTCTGTTACTTCCGGTTTGACCGGAAGTGACGACGACGGACGGAAAATTAAATTTAATGCTCCCAGAGACATATGTTACCGAAAAACTTGTCAAAAACGGCAAAAATACGCGTTTTCCGACTACTTCCGGTTTGACCGGAAGTGACGACGCCGGACGTATTTTGACGACTTCAATAGATTAAGCTTGACGTTTTGAACAACTTTGCTTCTTTGACGTATCACAAATTCGCAATACTTTTTGAGATATAAAGGAAAAACTTTCGGCTGCTCCAGGCCTCTGATTTAAGGGGCCAGCCCTTTTTCGAGGTGTCATTTGAAAGATCTTGAAATTCTACACCTTTTTTGTTCTACATGCTTTAACAAAATATTTCTAGATAAAAAGTTATCGTTGAAAAGGTGCTTAAAATTTTGAAATTCTTGATAGGTCAATCTTCGGACCATAGCGAGCGTCGGCGCTTCGTACTTCCGGTAGTTGTGATATACTTCGTGCACTTCTCCAAAAGTTGCTCTAGCATCACTGAAAATTTCAAGCTTCTGTGTTAAGTACTTTTTGAGAAAACTGCCGGACAAAGTGACCCTCTAAAAATCACTAAATCGCAGAAAACTCCGAACCGGAAGTGACGTCATCAAAATAAAAAAATATATATCTAGATTTTTTGATGTTCTATCAGACCTGAAAGTTTCATGAAAATCGATCGAGCTGTTCTCAAGAAATCGCGCGTACAAAATCGGTAAGGAAAAAAACAATAATAACTAGTGCTAATTGTAACGGGGACCGTTACAGATGTTCCCCAAACGCTCCCCAACTTCCTTTTGGTGCCATATTCCCTGTAATCTCTATTAAATAAGAAATACTTTATTGAATTTAGACTTAATCAATGTCTTCCCAGAAAAATACAAAATATAGTTAAAAATAGGCATTGCATGCGTGTTCATGTGCATAACGACCATATTATCTTGTCTACACCATCTAAAATTTTAATATACTTAATATCAAAGCATTTAATCCAAAAGTATTAAAAAATACACTCATTCGAGTGTATTTTTAATTTTAGCCATTTCACGTGCACGCACGTGCAAGCACGTGCATAATGACTACACCTTCTTGTAGGAGTCCCTTATATTTATCTATGTTCTAAATCCCATCCTGTTTGGTGGAAAAACAAGGGAGTTATAACCATTTGAAGTTTCAGCCAATCAGATTGCAGCACACATGCATGCGCGTGATTTCATAAATTTTTATCTCTATCGGATTGAAGGATATCTATATGAATGACTATATTTTAAAATTCCAAACATTTCGTCAAAAAACAAAGGAGATATAGCCATATAAAGTTTCAGCCAATCAGATCGCAGCACACGTGCATGCGCGTGATTTTATGAATTTTTTTCTATATCGTATTTTAGGATATCCTAATGCATGACTATGTTTTAAATTTCAAAGCATTTCGTCAAAAAACAAAGGAGATATAGCCATTTAAAGTTTCAGCCAATCAGATTGCAGCACGCGCGCATGCGCATGCTTTCATGAAATTTTTTTTATATCATGCTTTAGATCTATATAATGTAGGACTATCTTCAAAATTTCAAAAGATTATGACAAGAAACAAGAAAGATATTGAGACTTTAGTTTCAGCCAATCAGAGCGAAGCGCACGTGCATGCGCGTGAGATCTTGCTATTTTGACCATGTCGTCTTGTCAAATACTACTAATGTATCCTTACATTATGAGTTTCAAAAAAAATCATCCAAAAAAAGAAAAGTTACAGCAATATCCATTATATTGGTCATTTCACGTGTTGCACGTGCGCGCTCTTGCAAGCACGTGCGCGCAAAATGACCTTCGTTCGGCAAATCTGCATAACATGTCTACTGACCCTAAAAACATTTTACCTTAGTCGGACGTGTAGTTTACAAGATCATTCGTGGACAAAATTTTCCCAGGAAGAAGAAAAATAATAATAATAATAATAAGAAACAGAGTAAAAACAATATGTTTCCCAACTTCGTTTGGGGAACATAATAAAAATAGTGGAAAAGAAACCTAAGAAAAACAATAAGGTCTTCCGCTGAAGACGGAAGACCTTAATAAGAATAATAAGAAACAGTAGAATCACTAGAAGGTCTTCCGTGAAGACGGAAGACCTTAACTAGAAAAAAACTCGTTGCGAGCAACGAGAGGTCTTCCGTCTGATTCTGAAAAAGAAACCCGCAAAATCGAGCTGAAAAAAGTGATCAAACTTCTTATGGAAACAAATGGGATTAAACCCGAATTGCCAGCATGAAAATGCAATGCGCTTACTATTACGCTATTGGGACCACAGCTCTAAATGTATTTGTATATACTTCTGCAACAGTACATCTGTCTTAGAATAATGAAAGGCGAATCACTATTCATAATTTTGCGTCAAACGCCACGAGTAAATCTTTGCACCTTTTCTTTGGAATGTTCCATTTAATAGGTGTGATAGCTTCAATGGAAAGAAAAAAAGAACGTTCTTATAGCTAAAATATCAATAATCAACACATTTTACAAATTTCATATTGTATATAAGCAAGTAACACTAAAGCAGTGAAACATTTATGCATTTTTTAACTTTTTAAAATTTCCTGTTTTTCCCCTAAGTGAACTATCCGATTAGCTAAGCTTTCATGAAAAGGTTGAAATGTTTTGCCGAAAAACAGGTGTCGCCCGAAGACAGTCAAGGAATCGGATACCATTTATGTTCAATAACTTGAATCAGATCTTTGAGACAAGAATGTTAATATAAACTTCATTTAGCGATCTTTTAAAAAACTGTTATCTTATTTTGTGTTTTCTTTTATTTTCATATGACACAAGTGTGCATGGGAAAAACAGAATGTAATTTTTATACATACTATATTCATTGATATTGTTTCTAGAAAAACTATTACTTATAAGTATGATTTAAGATCTGTTTTCACGTGTTGCAAATCAGAAGGTACCGGTATTAGGTATCGAATTTCATTTTCAAATTTAGTCTTTTCTTTTTCTACTTTGAGAACCAGCCAAAACCAATTATAGAAGACGTTTAAGAAGAATAGTTCGACACAGAATTGCAATGTAACTACGACGTGACAATCCAAGTATTCCTTTACATTTTATTTTTCCTTGTCTTACTTTTGTTCAAGCAAACGCTCGGCTGACTCCATAAACCCCTATTGCGAAATGTCGGAGTTGACAGAGACAGCCGCCATCTTGGACCCGCTTCAGATTTTTAAATGCTAATATCTAGAGTTTCGATTTATCAATATTCAAACAAAGTTTATAGTGAGCATTATAAGAAAGGTTTCTATTAACATACCAAAAATGAACGAAAAATATTGAAAAACAAAAAAAGTTAGAAAATACGATTTTTTAAATTTGCATATCGTAACGAGCGGAAGTATTGACGACGCACAAAAAGGTGATTCTGCAAACCAGAAAGTCACGAACTATCGTCTCCAATAAGTCTCCAGTTCACATCTTTAGTCATTTTCGATAAAAAGGGGCGACAAAATTGCATTTCAGAATCAGGAAATTGTCCATAACTTAGCACCGGAAGCGAATTTTCCAAAAAGCTGAATTTTATATAAAATTCATATAATGACACATAATTCCTGAAAATTTCATTGAAAACGGCTGAATAGTTCTTGAGAAATCGCCTGCACAAAATTTTGGTCAAAAAAAGAATAATAATAAGAAACAGTAGAATCACTATAAGGTCTTCCGTGAAGATGGAAGACCTTAATAATAAGAAACAGAGTAAAAACAATATGTTCCCCAACTTCGTTTGGGGAACATAATAAGAAACAGAGTAAAAACAATATGTTCCCCAACTTCGTTTGGGGAACATAATAATGACATTGGTCACATGTACAAGAATTATAAGTGAGCAATAGACATTGACAACGTCAACACGTGCACCCTCTCCCTTTAACCGTTACATATTGTATTAAATCATTAAATCAACAGTCTTCAATAATACAAAAAAGTGTTTTGAGAAATTCTTCATTTGTTGGATTGAACTACTTACACATGGACGTACGTTGTGAAAATATAATTGCATGGTCAAATTTCGAGTAGAAAGTTCACAAGTTCCCTTGTTTCTTACTTCCTGAAAAAAAAATCAATGTCAAGTACAGAAAATTATAGAAAACAAATTGACATCTCCAGGGGCCAGTGTAACATGTCCTTTATTTTCATCGTCTTTTATTCTGATTATATTCAAGATCTGTAGCTGGGTACTCTTAGAAATGAATTGATAAAAAGGTTAAGATGCTCTGAAAGGCTCGTAAATCAAGTTTCACAGATAAAATATCCTTAAACATGATAGAACTCTGAGAAAAATTGCTATCTTTACTATTCATTTCAGGTTCTGGCAGTGGATACAAAAGCCAGAAAACCCAAATGAATCTCTGTAGTCTGCCTTTTTTCTCATTGCAATTATTTGAGATTCTTTGTTAAAGTTGCCTGGTAGAGCCGGGGATGAGTGGCGGTTGTAATTACTGCTGCTCTCCGGTCCTTCTCGACTTGACAGCTATGGAATCATTGTCAGCTCTGTTTTCTATTGTTTCAATCAGAAAACATTCCGATGTGAAATCTACCACTTGTGGATCAATATTACAAAACGTCAGTCAGAATACTAGTACTATTATCTGTGTTTAATTTTTCTTTCATTTTAAAGACTTTACAAATGAGTTTCATATTCACTTGAAAATATGTAATTAAAATCAATAACATGCTGTAATTGTTTTTCATTGAAAATGATTTTTTTCAACACACAGTCTTGAAAATACATGTAAGTATGTACATGTATTGTAGTTGATATGACAAAGAACAGTTAAAGTAGAAGTAAAGACCGAAGAACAAGTGGCATGAAGAGTCGGGGTAAATCTTAAGTAGAGAACAATGAATACCCCTCCGAAAAATGGTTAAATATATACCGTGGTGGGCTTTTTACTCGCAGAAGGATAAAACGTACGCTCAACTAGGACCTCGGGTCCCCCGCAAATGGTTCGTCATTTTGCGTAGTAATAAAACATTTTCGGAACTCTTCAGGCATTAAAGGCACAAAAGTAAATTCATCGATATCAATACGGAGACCTCAGGTCACCTTATATATTGATTGAATTTTATATGATAGACGGTTTTCTTTGTCTTACTCCAAAATAATCACATTTATAACTTTATATAGAACAACTTTTTAATATACCCAGTATATATCAGCAGAAACGTGAAAGTAATTATGGGGACCAGAGGTAACCATATATTATACTGTACATCAGTAGGGAGACCAGTGGTAACATTTTATTGCACATCATAAGGGGGGCCTGAAGATATCTTATATTGTAGATCATTTGGGGGACCAGAGGTCATCTTATATTGTATACCAGTACGGGGACCAGTGGTCACCTTATATTGTACTGTACATCAGTAGAGGGAACGAAGATAACCTTAGATTGTACATCGGTAGGGGGACCAGAGGACATCTTATACTGTACGTCAGTAGGGGGACCAGAGGACACCTTATATTGTACATCAGTAGGGGGACCAGTGTTCACCTTATATTGGACAGTACATCAGTAGGGGACCAGAGGTCACCTTATATTGCACACCATTAGGGGGACCAGAGGAAACCTTACATTGTACATCATGAAGGAGACCTGAGGTCACCTTATATTGTACATTAGTAGGGGGACCAGAGGTCACCTTAAATTGTACATAAGTAGGGGGACCAGATGACACCTTATATTGTACACCAATAAGAAGACCAGAGGGCACCTTATCTTGTACATCAGTAGAGGGACTAGATGTCATCTTATATTGTACATCAGTATGGGGACCAGGGGTTATCTTATATTGTACATCAGTAGGGGGACCAGAGGACACCTTATATTGCACATCAATAAGGATACCAGAGGTCACCTTATATTGTACATCGTTAGGGGGCCTAGAGATCACCTTATATTGTACATCAGTAGGGGGACCAGCGGTCACCTTATATTGTACTTCAGTAGGGGGATCAGAGGTGATCTTATATTTTACATCAGTAGCCGCTAGCGGGACCAGAGGACACCTTATATTGTACATCAGTAGTGGGACCAGAGGACACCTCATATTATACATCAGTAGGGGGACCAGAGGACACCTTATATTGTACATCAGTAGGGGGACCAGAGGTCACCTTCTATTGTACAGTACATTAGTAAGGGGACCAGAAGTTAACTTATATTGTACATCAGTAGGGGGATCAGAGGTCACCTTATATTGTACATCAGTAGGGGGCCAGCGGACACCTTATATTGTACATCAATAAGGAGACCAGAGGTCACCTTATATTGTACATCAGTAGAGGGACCAGCGGTCACCTTATATTGTACTTCAGTAGGGGGATCAGATGTGATCTTATATTTTACATCAGTAGCGGGACCAGAGGACACCTTATATTGTACATCAGTAGTGGGACCAGATGTCACCTTATATTGTACATCAATAAGGGGACCAGAGGTCTCCTTATATTGTACATCAGTAGGGGGCTAGAGGACACCTTATATTGTACATCAAGAAGTAGACCAGAGATCACCTTATATTGTATACCAATAAGAAGACCTGAGGACACCTTATATTGAACATCAATAAGAAGACCAGAGGTCACCTTATATTGTACATTAGTAGGGGGGGGACTAGAGGGCATCTTATATTGTACATCAGTAGGGGGACCAGAAGTTACCTTATATTGTACATCAGTGTAGGGACCAGAGGTCACCTTATATTGTACATCATTCGGGGGACCAGAGGACACCTTATATTGTACATCAGTAGTGGGAGCAGAGGACACCTTATATTGTACATCAATAAGGGGACCAGAGGTCTCCTTATATTGTACATCTGTAGGGGGCTAGAGGACAACTTATATTGTACATCAATAAGGAGACCAGAGATCACCTTATATTGTATACCAATAAGAAGACCAGAGGACACCTTATATTGAACATCAATAAGAAGACCAGAGGTCACCTTATATTGTACATCATTAGGGGAACTAGATGTCATCTTATATTGTACATCAGTAGGGGGACCAGAAGTTACCTTATATTGTACATCAGTGTAGGGACCAGAGGTCACCTTATATTGTACATCATTTGGGGGACCAGAGGACACCTTGTATTGAACATCAGTAGGGGGACCAGAAGTCACCTAATATTGTATATCAGTAGGGGGGCCAGTGGTCACCTTGTATTGTACAGTACACCAATAAGGGATCAGAGGTCACCTTATATTGTACATCAGTCGGGGACCAGAGGTCACGTTATATTGTACAGTGCATCAGTAAGGGGACCAGAGGTCACCTTATATTGTACATCAGTAGGGGACCAGAGGTCACCTTATATTGTACAGTACATCAGTAGGGGACCAGAGGTCACCTAACATTGTACATTAGTAGGGGACCAGACATCACCTTATGTTATACATCAGTAGGGGACCAGAGGTCACCTTATATTGTACAGTACATCAGTAGGGGACCAGAGGTCACCTTACATTGTACATTAGTAGGGGACCAGACGTCACCTTATGTTGTACATCAGTAGGGGACCAGAGGTCACCTTATATTGTACAGTACATCAGTAGGGGACCAGAGGTCACCTTACATTGTACATTAGTAGGGGGACCAGAGGTCACCCTATACATGTACGAGGGTTGTTCAATAAATAATTCCTCCGTGCTCGGAAAGAAACAAAAAGACACTTTTCAATGGTTTAGTCATAATGATTTAACTTAATATTGCCTTTTAATGAAAACACATGTGCGTAACAAGTTTTTTAATCCAATTTCTGATTGATTTTAGAACTAATTTTTGGGTATGACCCTTTGTATACTGGATTATGGCAGAGCCTATGATTTCCTGGACTTGTTTCGTCCCTCTGAAAGGGGTTTTTTCAAGTTTGGAAAATGAAACGAGTTATCAAAAGGCGAAAGATCTGGCGAATATTGTTAATGTGAAAGAACATTATTATCCCCTAGACTCCTTTACTCTTCAGGGCGTGTGGGTTTGGACGCTGTCATGAAAAAATCTGATGTAGTGGATTCCTGATTCTCATTAACCTTTTGATTTTTTTTTATTGGTGCAAAAAAAATTACTTTCTAATTTCCTCCAGCAATTAAACTGCCTCCCCGAATACGAATATGAACAAGACCACTTATATTTAAGAAAATTGCATATAAATTTGTATTTGTGCTCTTGCAATTCTCTGCTGTTCTCAGACCTTTGCTGTATTTTTGTCAAGTACATCTTATTGTAAAGAACTATATGCGGTATTTACCAACATTTGCCCCCCAAAATCAAACTTTGATGGAGTAATATTTAATTAAGTCCTTAAACAGGGGAGTATATGCTGACTTCAAAGCACTGAATAATTTCATAAGTAATGACGTCATATGTACGTAATGACGTCACAAATATGACGTAAATTTCAGTTTTTTATGAATTTTGCAGAAAAATGTACATATTTCGTCGATATTTTAAATAAAAGTCACCGAGCGCATGTGTGTTCAGGATAAATATTTTGATATAATGTGTAGAATGATAATATCAATGAAATATGTCAATATTGTTCCTGAACACACATGCGCTCTATAAATTTTAAAGCTTAAATTGTTGAAATTTTGTCCATTTTGTCCTCTTTCTGAAAAAGGATATAAAATCGGACTAGTTTGTGACGTCATAAAAACAGAAATTGTGAATACACTGCTCTGGAACTATAATATTTTCTGTTAACTTATATTTCTCGTACAATTTATTGAATTCAGCACATTTCAGGAAGTTTTCAAAATTTGACTTTTGTGGGGGCAAACACATGCAATATACCGCATATAGTTCTTTTGTTTTCAGGATTTTAAGCAATAGATTTAAGTTTCATTATCTGTTTGAAATTCAAACAAAAGTGGATAACTACAATTACTGATATTTTTAATAATTGTTTACCTGTACATGCAGTCGTTTTCACTCATTTTTTTACAAATAGGGTGACTTTTTAGTACTAAGCTTTTTTGACTGTCAAATGTTTCTTTAAAACAGTGTGAACTACTCCCGAAATGATGTCTATCAACTTTGCTATGTGTCGTATAGTCAATCGTACACCATCAGTGATTATTTGTTGAAATTTGGCAAACAGTACATTAATTGTTTAATTTTTTGTTTGCAATTACAGTATCCATATTTTATGCCCATTATAATAATTTTTATCATTGAAATCCACCTGCTCAATTGTCTATAAAAGAGACATTGATTGCTGTAAATTTTACATATTTCAGTGACTATTTCTTTGGGATTCTTAACAAGTTTTACAGCAGCTTTAATGAACGGTTCAATTTCCTTTTTGTTTACTGATTCTTTACCATTCATATTTAATGCATTGTCTCAAATACCCTTGTTTTCCAGCTTCTCACAATGAAACTATGTGATGAAAAGTGGTCACATAAACTGTTATTTATTCATTAAAGATTCAATAATGAGAGAAAGTCAAGCTTAATGCCATATGATATCTGTATTGTATGTCATAGAGTTCAGGACATTATTTATTGAACAGCCCTCGTGTACATAAGTAGGGGGTCACTTTATATTGTACATCATTAAAACTAATGATCACACTATTTTGAACGACAATGAAGAAATCGGAAGACACTTTATATTTTACATCAATAAGAAGACCATAGGTCCTCTTATATTGTAAGTCAACAGGGAGACCAGAAGACCCTTACATTTTACATAAATATTGAGACCAAAGGACTCCTTATTTGGTCACCTGACTCAACTCATGTGACTTATTGCTATCTGTTTTTTTCTGGCGTCGTGCGCTGTGCATTGTATGTTAACATTCGAACATTTTCAGCTTTTCTCTGCACATTTACATTCAATTTTGGCATAAAACAGCTATGGGTGAAGGGGAGATTTTTTAAATCATGGTCCCTGCCCTCCACCCTCTAGTTGGGGCGAAACTACTACAATTGATGAAATCTTTAAGAAATTTCTTTACTCACTGACATCAAGCCATCTAACTGTTGGCATAATTATTATAAGCATTGACTCCTATACCAAAATTGTGAAATTCATTGTCCCAGGGTCAGGGGCCCTGAGGTTACAACAGGACTATAAAAATTTATATCGTGAAATGCATTTATTCTTTGAAAATCTTTCCCTCTGCCCCTGGATATTAAACAAACTAACTATATGCATAGATATGATGAGGAAGGATATTCTCTCCAAAGTTTTGAAATTCGTTACCCAAAGGTCAGGGGTTCTGGTGTTACGGTAAATTGTAAAGTTAAAATTCATTAATTCTTTAAAATGTCTTCCTCTCTGCACCTGGATATTAATTAAACTAACTACATATAGTTATGATTAGCAAGGGAGCCTCTTCCAGAATTATAAATTTCAAGGCCCCTGGCTCATGGGTACCATTGAGGGTGGGGGGCTCTAATTAAATACTGTAATTGAATTAATGCTTTGAAATTTGTTCTTCCGTATAAACCAAATTTTTTTATGAACAAGGGTGTCATTTCCAAAATTGTGAAATATATGACCCCAGGATGAGAGTTTTTGTGGTCAATGGGCACTACTAATTATTGCTAATTATTACTGATTATTTGAAATGCACTTTTTGTTCCCCTACGGACCATATAGGTATTAAGTAGCCAAACTATGCATGCTAAGTATATAGTTATGTTGAGCAATGGTGTTTTTTTTTCAAAATTGCGAATGTCATGGGCTCTTGTTCAAAGCGCGAACCAAATTCAACTGTTTTAAAGTTTTTACATGATGTTCATATGACCTATAAGACCCATAGGCCTCTTGTCGTGTTCTTATAAGAGAACCTCTAGTATCACGTTAATATGCATTTTATCTGTAACCTCCGGTCCGCTCTTATTTTTCTTTTTAGATGTCTCTTGGTTAAGACGGGTCTAGAATCGTTGATGCCTTATCTCTGCATTCATATAAATTTTATTTTATGTCTGGTTTCCTTAAAAATGTACAACAAAGGGGACCACTGGTCTCCCTATTTATGTACAACACAAGGTGACCTATGGTCACCCATGTGTTGTAAAATATAAAGTGACCTTAGGTCCCAATAATTATCTACAACATGGGGTGTCCTCTGACCCCCTATTGATGTATAAGGTGACCTCTGTTTCCCCTTTGATGTACAATATAATCTGACGTCTGGTCTCGTACAGTATAAGGTGACTATGTGAAGTGCCATATAAGGTGTCCTCTGGTCCCCCTACTGATGTAAAGTGCTATATAAGGTGTCCTCTAGTCCCCTTACCTCATACAGTACAATATGAGGTGTCCTCTGGTCCCCCTGCTGATGTACAATATAAGGTGACCTCTGGTCCCCCTACTGATGTACAATATAAGGTGTCCTCTTGTCCCCCTACTGATGTAAAGTGCTATATAAGGTGTCCTCTGGTCCCCCTACTGATCTACAGTACAATATGAGGTGTCGTCTGGTCCCCCTACTGATGTACAATATAAGGTGACCCCTGGTCCCCCTACTGATGTACAACATAAGGTGTCCTCTGGTCCTCCTACTGATGTACAATGTAAAATGACCTCTGGTTTCCCTACTGATGTATAGTATAAGGTGACCACTGGTCCCCCTACTGATGTACAATATAAGGTGTCCTCTGGTCCCCCTGCTGATGTTCAATATAAGGTGAACCCTGTTCCCCTACTATTGTACAATATAAGGTGACTTCTGGTCCTCCTACTGATGTACAACATAAGGTGACCTCTGGTCCCCCTACTGATTTACAATATAAGGTGTCCTCTGGTCCCCCTACTGATGTACAATATAAGGTGACATCTGTTCATCCTACTGATGTACAATATAAGGTGACCTCCTGTCCCCCTAACTATGTACATTATAAGGTATTCCCGGGTCCTCTAAATATGTACAATATAAGATGACCTTTAGTCCCCCTACTGTACAAGATAAAGTGTCCTCTGGTCTTCTCATTGATGTACAATATAAGGTGTCCTCTGGTCCCCCTACTGATGTACAATATAAGGTGACTTCTGGTCCCCCTACTAATGTACAATATAAGGTGACCCCTGGTCCCCCTAATGATTTATAGTATAAGGTGTCCTCTGGTCCTCCTACTGATGTACAATATAAGGTGGCCTCTGGTCTCCTTATTGATGTACAATATAAGGTGAACTCTGGTCCCCCTACTAATGTACAATATAAGGTGTCCTCTGGTCCCCCTACTGATGTATAATATAAGGTGACATCTGGTCCCCTTACTGATGTCCGAAATAAGGTGGCCTCTGGTCCCCATTTGATGTAGAACAGAAGATGACATCTGGTCTCCCTTTTGATGTACAATATACGGTGACCTATGGTCGTTCGAAAGATGTATAATATAAGTGACCTCTGGTCTTTTTTACTTTTTGTTACCTCTGGTATCCATTTAAAGATTATGGTAACAAGCGGGGGTCTTATATTGTACATCAATAAGGATTTCATACTTCACAAATTGTAGTATATGAATGGGAGGTAATCTTATGTTGTACATCATTACGATGTGAAAGTTTTAAGTAGACAATAATTTAAAATCATGGTATGTGTAGAATCATTTTTCAAATTCTCTCTAATAAAAGTTGCGACCTTAATTTTTTGACAGGGAAAAAATGCACAATTTCTCCGAATTCTCTAAATGTATGTAATTGGAATTTGGAGGATTAGTCAACTTGCTTGTCTTCAAATACAGTATATGTATCCCAAAAGTAAATAACAATTGGTACAATTTTTAAAGTTTTTGTTATTTCTTTTTTTTAAACATGTATGTAGTTTGATTGGTTTATGAATTTGCTGTGTAAAATCCAGGGAAAGGGGAGGAGAACTCCACTTCGCAATACAGAGGGTACATCTTCTTTGTAAGATAAATAAAATCAGGGGTTTACTATAAAGTGTTAAAGTGATAAGGTCGCCTATTGAAGCATGGCCTCATAAGGAAGACAAAAGAGACATTAAATAATTTATTAACAAATAATTATTCCATTATGTTAAAGGACTGGTGAAAAGTCCGAGCGAAATGAAAAGGTAGGGCGTGGTAGGGGGCAAGACCCTCATCCTCCCCCTACATGCCCACACGGACCGGTAACATACTGTATTTGATTTTACGTAATCACTATATATATACAAAAAAGGATCTCTTTTTGTATACATATAGTGATTACGTAAAATCAAATACAGTATGTTACAGGCCCCTGTGGGACTGCCCTACTTGTTATAGAGATCTGCGAATGCAGAGACTGGACGTCGTTTACTCTGAGTTGCTTACTATTAGTAAGGAGATCAGAGGTTAGGCACTGTGTTATATAGATACTATAACCTTACATGGAACAATAAAAATCATAGGGGAGACCACAGGTCACCCAACATGATTCAGAAATTTTAAATTCTTATGTATCATATATCATATAATATTACAGTTAATGTTGCTCAGCACCCCCCCCCCTCTTTCTTTTCTAATACCCATCAGATGGTTATTCCTGTGACAAAAATAAATTTTCTCGGGGGGTTTTCACAATGTAAAGGCTTCACAGTATTACGATTTACTCTATTTTCACTTTACGTGTGCAACGCGCTACATTTTGTAGCGGAGTAAACAGGCCCGATAGTCGTGAACTGAGCAGGGACCTAAGGTCCTAGTTGAGCGTACGTTTTATCCTTCTGCTTTTTACTCCCCAAAGGTGGAACTAAAAAGAGTCTTTATACTAAATGTAAAGTCGTCTAAATCTTATTTCAGTCTTAAAAGTAAAAGAAAGCTAATTTTCTGGAGTTGTAGAATATGACTGTGCACAGCATTTTACATGTACATGTATTGAATATGTGATTTCAATTCAGTCTCTTGTTATGTCTTTCGAGTTGTCCTTGGATAAATTGATGTTGTATCTTTTTTATGTCTGTCGAAAATTCGGTGGAAGGGGGGGGGGGTAAGTCTAAACTCCTTTCTTCTCAGTTCAGTGCCATTTTTTTTACTCAAACGTATATTTCCCTAATTTAACTATACTGCAACAAAGGTAAAAAGCAACGGTGTTTCATTGAGTGTTGTATATAAAAAAGTTTTGTCTGAAAAAAGTTAGATATGGCAAGAAATTAGTGCTGACTTTTACCTATGTTCATTTGTAACCCTGTTACAAGACTATTTAATCAAGTAACATAGGTTACATATCTATCTCTAAATTGAAGAATGCTGGTCTATAAAGTATAGAAGGACCAGGGTGTTATTTTTTTTTAGGTTACATTGGTTACAACTATATTTCTTTGGTGACACATATGGTTACAATGGTTACAGGTCATCTGAAACCAAAAGGGGTCTTTATTTTTAGGTTACATTGGTTAAAACTATATTTCTTTGGTGACACATATGGTTACAATGGTTACAGGTCATCTGAAACCAAAAGGGGTCTTTATTTTTAGGTTACATTGGTTACAACTATATTTCCTTGGTGACATATGGTTACAATGGTTACAGGTCATCTGAAACCAAAAGGGGTCTTTCTTTCTTGCATGGTTACATTGGTTACAACTATATTTCTTTGGTGACTATCAGTTACCAAGGTTATACAGTTCATCTTTATCCGAAGTGGGTTACATTGGATGTAACCAATTGAAAACGGAATAAATAAAAGAAAAAGCTCTTTGTTATCGCTGTAACCAATGTCACCAATTAAAAACAGAATAAATGAAAAAACATGTCTTTGTAACCACTGTAACCAATTAAAAACGGAATAAACGGAAATTATTATGTTACCTGTGTAACCGGTTACAAATGAACATAGGTGAAAGTCAGCACTTATTTCTTGCCATATGAAAAAAGTAGGGGGATGCCCCCTGCCCCACCCCATCCCAGATGCTTCGTGCCTGCAGAATAGGCGTCTCCTTAGTAGAGTTGTTCCCCATTTCAAACTGTTCAAAGAGACTTAGAATATATGCCCTAAAATATCTCGAAAATTCGACCATACAATCCATCAGAAAATTTGCAGAAAGATATTTAAAGCCCCGGAAAACCACACGAGTTCGCAAGTTCCAGTACCTAATCACCGAAATTTTAATTTGATAAATCATAAAAAAAAGAATGCTTTACAAATTCTATAGTATAAAGTATTTTTCTATTCACTGTAAAATTGATCTATTATATGAAGTACTTGTTGAAGCTTAAAATTCTCCGGAACAATAATTTCTGCCTGGTGATTCTGTATTTACATTTCCTGAGTTATTTCCGATGTTTATCAGCTGAGAATATAAACAAAAACATTTCTTGATTTGATTTATTTTATAGCCATTTAGATTTAAGTTCTGATTTTCAATAACTTCTAACATTATAATTAGAAAAGTAGTTTATAGTTTGTTGTTATTTAGTTTGCTTTTTCTTGAAGGAACCTGAGTACCCATGCTAAGCGAGGTAAGCATTTCAACAAAACTGTCAAAAGTTTATCAGGTCCAGTCCAAAGACTATTTCTACCTATGTAGGTATTAATAGCTACGTAGGTATTTAAACCTACCCAAAGTAGCTATTTTTACCTACTTTCTGCTTTACTTGCATTTTGTGGCTAAACTCATGAACGGCGCATTATGGTGAGCTCCAAATTTCTTGATACAGTCACACTGATGATGGATATGACAAATATTTGGCCAAAAAATGATTACTTCGTATATTATCAATTTTGCATAGAAACTAATGTAAAATTGCCGATTCAGGAAGTAATCATTTTATCGTCAAAATTTTCTAGTATTCATATCAGTGTGGCTGTTTCAAAAAAATAGGGTATTTATCATGTTGCAAGTAAAGCAGAAAGTAGGTAAAAATAGCTACCTTGGGTAGGTTTAAATACCTACGTAGCTATTTATAGCTACGTAGGTAGAAATAGTCTTTGGACTGGACCTGTTTATCACAGCTGTTTATTGTTTGTTTGTCAGTTGAAAATTATTGTCTTACTGGAATAACCCTTGCACGAATGGCATAATTGGATAAAACATGTATCATAATAGCACTTTTGTGTAGTAATATCTAAAATTGAAAATAATTTTTCTGTACAAGATATACCTTGCCTTTAATGTAAAGCCGAGTAACTACATGGACATTTCAAAAAAATATATATGGCAAATAAGTTCTCAGTATCCTTTATACACAATATTCAAAGCTAAACCTCACAAACTGTAAGGAGAGAAATCTGTATTGCATTCAGTTAATCTCGACAGGATTTGTTGAGACCAAATTATTACTTACTAGTATTACTGACAAAGAAATGTCTATACAAAATTTTATTGAGTCTCAATAATTGAATAAATTACACTGAGATAAGCATTCCATGCACTTTCATGTTATACAATATTTATAAACTGTTTTTTTTTCTTCTTTTAGAATCAAAGATCCATTAGATGGCAGTACTGTCTTACAATTTGATTCTTCTTCCAGTGGCTGTTCAAATGTGACGAGAAGACACCTAAAACCAATTTAGCCTATAGAGAGAACACAAATTAAAAGTACTCCAGTTAGATCAATGAACATGAAATTAAATACCCAGTGCTTATGCATTTTAATTTTGATTTCACTGCATATAAGTCAGTGTTTGGACACTTTGATGATTGTTAAGAAGCTGTTTGAGAAAGTCAGGAGTTCACAGATTCAGAAAACAACCAAAAGCCTTCCTCCATTTTCATGGCACAAGGAGAAAGGACTGTTTGAAAGTCATGTCAAGCTGTATTTTCATGGATCATTTAGTGAGTTTATGCTCCGTGAAGGATTTGAAATATTTGACAATAACAATTTTGCCACAGCTTGGATTACAACAGCTCTTCTTGAGGTTCACCAGTTGGAAAACAATGGAACTTACATTGATGAGGAGTTGATTTTAAATGCAGTGAAAGCCATGGGGAACTTTGTTGATAAAAATAATAAATTCAACACATCTGTTCAAACATTTTGGCCCCAAACATTTAATGAAACTGTGGCCACATGGCAAAGCACACCACAGAATTTGTTGCAACTCTTTGCTCTATTTGATGATATTCCATGGTCTGTGATTTTAAACTTTATTCAAAAACTGCATTTAGCTGATGCTGAAATGATAAAGAATATCAAACAACTGCTGCAGGAGAAGTAAGATTCCTTATTTCTTTTTCTTTTTTTTTTTAAATCAGCTGTTTACCAATAAAACTCTCTACATGCAGTCTATACTGTGTATACTCATTAATTTGGGAATCAAATTCTTTTATTTTTAATAAGCTTCAATTTTATAGTACCTTCCCACAGGCACCTGACTGACGTTACTTATTTTTCTTTTAATAAAAAAAATACCCCTACCTAATAATAAATGTTTTATTATTAGGTAGGGATGTGTTTTTTATATTAAAAGAAAAATAAGTAACGTCATGTGACTGTGTACCTTCCGTAGTTTTTTTCATCAAAATTCATTGTAAACTAATTAATGTTTATGTGTCGATGAAATGAAAACATTATGCACAATGTAAGAATTATGGGCAGGGTTACAGTTTTTGTGAACAAACAGACAGATACCGGTAAACAGACAAAGATGCATTGATAGGGTAAATAACATATACATGTACCCTCAAATCTTTGCTTATTATCATGATAATTTGGCTATAAATATAAATAGATTGTACAATATGTTAAAATGCATTTTAATTTGTAGTCTTTGAGTCACCAACTAGAAACATTACTATATATATTTTTATGTTTCAGGGATACCTATGTAAAAGCCTTCCATATTCCTCCTGATTTTGATGACACTTTTGTGAACATTGGCTTAGGATCACTTTTAAAAGAAATGTCCAAGACTTTCCCTCAGAGCTTCCAGACATGGATGAAAAGAAATTCAAATTTAACATCAATTTTGACTGCACTTAAGAAATATGCTTACAGGTAAAAAAAAAATATTATCTAATAATATGAAAAATATTGGTATATAATATTTTTAAGCTGAGCGTGTGGCATATTTTTTTTAATGTTATTGCAGACTATCAAACAAAAATTATTGTATGATTTAGCTTATGATTTTTAGCTCACCGAGCCGAAGGCTCAAGTGAGCTTTTCTGATCACATTTTGTCCGTCGTCCGTCCATCCGTCCGTCTGTCCGTCCGTCTGTCTGTCTGTCCGTCTGTCTGTCCGTCTGTAAACTTTTCACATTTTCCACTTCTTCTCAAGAACCACTGGGCCAATTTTGACCAAACTTGGTACAAAGCATCCTTGGATGAAGGGGAATTTAAATTGTTAAAATAAAGGGCCAAGTCCTGGCACAAGGGGAGATAATCAAGAAAAGACAAAAATAGGGTGGGTTCATTAAAAAATCTTCTTCTCAAGAACCACTGGTCCAGAAAAGCTGAAACTTATGTGGAAGCATCCTGGGATAGTGTAGATTCTAAATTGTTCAAATCATGACCCCTGGGGGTAGGGCGGGGCCACAATGGAGAATCAAAGTTTTACATAGAAAAATATGAGGAAATATCTTTGAAAATCTTCTTCTTAAGAACCACTGGTCCAGAAAAGCTGAAACTTATGTGGAAGCATCCTGGGGTAGTGTAGATTCTAAATTGTTCAAATCATGACCCCCGGGGGTAGGGCGTGGCCACAATGGGGTATCAAAATTTTACATAGAAATATATAGGAAAAATCTTTGAAAATCTTCTTCTTAAGAACCACTGGTCCAGAAAAGCTGAAACTTATGTGGAAGCATCCTGCGGTAGTTTAGATTCTAAATTCATGACCCCCGGGGGTAGGGCGGGGCCACAATAGGGAATCAAAGTTTTACATAGGGAATATATAGGAAAAATCTTTGAAAATCTTCTTAAGAACCACAGAAAAGCTGAAACTTATGTGCACATGGAAGCATCCTTGGGTAGTGTAGATTTCAAAATGTCTAAATTATGATCAGTGGGGGTAGGGTGAGGTCGCAATATGTATTAAAAGGGGGAAATCTGGTAAAGAACAGAATGGTCAAAGCTTCTCAGGTGAGCGATGTGGCCCATGGGCCTCTTGTTTATCTTTATGCGGGAAAGGAAGGTCAGTGGTTCTGATCCACCCTCTACTCAAGTATTTATTTATATAACTATAATATTAGAGAAAAGAATTATATAAAATTAAAAAATGTGTACATATGATTGTTTTTTTTTCAAAGGCCCATGTCAGAAGACAGCAATGCTAACTCAATAGACCCAAGGACATATTTCTATATGAGAGGTTTCTTAGAAAACGCCAGGGATGCAGGTGACACCATTGCTCTTGTGTCTACCTGGGTAAGATTTACAGTTATTTATTGTCTATTTAGTGTCTGGAAACAGCACTCTTTGTACTTCAATTTATTTTAAAAATCTGAAATATTTATTTTACATGTATTATCCCTGTCCTTTCACTTTTAGGTTCATAATAATGATGAAGCTAGGAAAGGATTTTACAAAGGCAATGTCATGCCATTTAATGTCAATAACGTTGATATTACTGTGGCAGCTAATGCTATTTATGGTTTAACAAATGGCATTTTATCAGGCATTCTACCAAAGTCTGTAATGGAAGATCCTAAAATTCAGGTTAGGGTTTTTTTTAACATGTACAGTCCAACCTCATTTTCTCTAAACTCAAATAGATAACGAATATAAGGTTTCTTGATATTGAATTTTTAAATGTTTATTGAAGTAAAAGATGTTGGAATTTTTAAATCACTAAGACATATACAAATCTTAAAAAATCAGTGATCTTGTGTTCACTGGTGGGCATAGGTCCCTTGACTAATGTTATTCAATTTTTAAGGCTGACTGCAGAGCCATTTTAAAAGAAATAACAAAAGGGTAACTACCGTATATACTCGCCTATAAGTTGGTATTTTGGGAGTTAAATTTTAGTCCAAAACTCAATGTCTTACTTATAGGCGAGTCATAAAGATATTGGTATTTTTCTGTAAAGTGAAACGTTGCATTCCGTATATATTTCAGACAATTGCTGAAGAACAAAGCCGATATATGTATAATAGTATATGCATTCAAAGATTATACATGTAGTACAAGCATTCACTTATTATAATGGTTTTATTTGTGCATCAATCATTTGTTTAATGATTTAAAACTAAATATCGGCGTTATTTCGAAAAATATTAATAAAAACAGCTAAAAACATCTGTGCATTGATTTTAAAATGTCAAATGATTCTGGCAAAAAGTTATACCGACTTATAAGCGGGTCAATGGCAAATCCCTCCAAATTAACCTAAAAAAATACAACCGACTTATAGGCGGACCGACTTATAGGCAATAGACCTTGTTTTCTGAACAAAATATCATATCTTTATTCTTTAAACTAATTGTAAATTTTGTTTTCTTTGTGCAGCAAATATACCTGAACACATCGGCATTAATTGCATATGAGATCAATACAAACCTCTCCAACAGAAGGGACTTGGCTTTGACCTACTACCCTTCAGAGTATGAGTTCTACTGGTTTGTGTCAAGGACATTTAGTAAACTACTGGAACATTCCCAACATCAAAGCCTACATCCTGTAAGTTATTAGCTATTGATACCAATATATAGATAGTAACAAGACCCCCCCCCCCCTTAATCATTTCAAGTTTGTTTCTGCTGCTTGGTAGCCATGTAGGGTGTCCGCTCTAAATATAACACCTGTTAATTCAGGGGGATATTTGACTCTATTGTTTAAAAAAATCCCATTTCCTACCCTTTATATTTTGGGAATGTTACAGGAAACAAACATATTTTTATGCCTTATTATACTCTTAGTTAAGCTAGGTGTTGCACATATTAACAAAACTTTTCTTAGTTAAAGCAAATTCTCTAAAATTGATAAATAGTAATCACTTGCACATACCTTTTATTAATTTTTTTTAATGAAATACATTTATGAAATCACCAAGAGCTGTTGTAAGGTTTAGGAAGGAAACACTGTCATTTAATCAAAGAGTGATAATCCATACAAATGAAAATTACCAATAGTAGCATAGTATTACAGTGACCAAAAAGTTTATAGACAGTAAACCCTGGAATATATATCGAGATTGGTAAGTAATTTCTGTAATTTAAAGATACCATGGTTATACATGTACATTGTAACAGTATGTAGATTGCATTTCATATATTTCCATTTATAAATCAGTATGTTATGTTTATTTCTGAACAATATCGTTTTACCTACTATAGAATGGCAAGATTACAACTTAAGTATATAACGAATGAGATTACCTCCAGTTCTTACATTCCATGTATCAACTTCCCCTGTTTGTGTAGCAATATTCGTCTATTACCTTCTTATCATTTTTATGACTCCTGCCTGATTCAGCATATTGATGTAACATAATTAGTTTTTAAAAAAAGAGAGGCTACTCATATATAAGTTGGTGTCACTAGGCTTTTAATAATCTTGTTTGATACACAAGAGTAATGCTCTACGTTTGAATGATTTCTAAAACGAGGCAAGTTATTGAAAAATAACTTGATGAAACAAGTTTGAAGTCATCGTTTTTGAAGTCTTATGGTCGATCCCGTACGAAAGTTCGAGGCGGAATAGGCACGGCTTGGGCACGGCTAAGGCACGGAATCTGGACGGGTTTTTAAACAATGGCACGGGTTCTGCATGTCCAAGACACGGACACGGCTTTTGAGTCTGAAAGTGAGGAATCCTCACTCACAGAAACCCGTGTGGAGGCACGGAATCCGTGTCCCTGGGAGACGGTTTTTAACTCGGGCGGGTTTTGCTTCAAACTATTTATTTATATCTCACGGCTTTTTACTGAGCATGCTCAATCATAACTTCCTTTATTTGAATATTGAATTGGAGGGATTCATGGTCATGAGCTAAGAAAGGTGTTTTTTACTCTAGTTAAAGGATATTAAACTAATAGATGTCAGTTGGAATTGTATTTATGACAGTCTTGGAGGATTTCCTCACTTTTAAACTAAATGCAGTAAGTCTAAGATAGAATAAATACTAGTTCATATTCAATTTTCATGATCTTTCTGTAGTTGCAATGTTGATATTGAACAAATGAAACACTGCATCTCGGTTTATTTGAATGACTCTAGTTGTACTCTCATTAATTAATCCCCAAATTTTTTATGTGTCATCACTCTGCTACAAAAAGGTTTATTTAAATTAAATTCTTTCTCAGATTGTCCAAACTAAGATAAAATTACAAATTATCAATCAAATTCTTAATTAAAAACTAACATGGATTGTAACTGATAAAGCAATCCTAATCTTTAACAGAAAGTAAATCAGGACACATTCACATAAGATTTTCAACTTTTAAAATTCTAAAGCTATAAGCATAATGATAATTGTAAAGTGTTGTGAAGTTTGGTTTCAGTCACCATTTTGGCATCCACAGTTACATCAGGAGATTCTCAACAGGCCCTGACCTAGATCTAGACAAAAGCACAGATCCCGTGACTCCATATATGGTATGTCACACGGCTTTTTTTGACACGGGTTTCCAAAAATCCGTGTCTCCATATATGGAAAAGGACACGGGTTTACAGAATCCATATACTAGTATGGAAACTAGCACAGCTTTCTGACACGGATTTTGTAAAACCGTGTGATCTCATTGAAATAATTCGGCCAAAATCCCGTGCCGTGTCCGTGCCTTGATCACTTTCAGGCACGGCTTTCCATACATACTTGACATAGGAGCAGGAATTTTATAAGCACGGGTTTCTGGAACGGAATCCGTGCCTAAGCCATGTCTAAGCCGCCCGGACTGTTTCGTACGGGTTACAACAATCCTGTCAGATAAAAATAACTTTAACCAGGTTCTTGTTATTTCTTTTCAATGTCAGGGAGCCAGGCTGTGTAGAAAAACGTTTAAAGGTGCATGGACGCAGATTTGAAGTTAATATTTTTCTGTGGAATATCACGATGTATTTATTTTAATAGCATTTCACACAAAAATATATTAAAAATTTTATTTCATCTTAAAGTTATTGAAACTTCAAATTTTTCGATGGGTTTGATTGACACATCCTTGCACTCTCACAAATTTCACGGAAAATATTCAAACTATAATCCAGAACAATAATTATATTCTGAGTAGGAATGTTAGAAAGCAAAACCCCTTCACAAGTATCGTCATTCCGCGCTAAGTGTTGTGTACAGAGTTAAGTAACTTGATCACACCCGTGAAACGTACACAGTTTCTGTAAACAGAACAAAAGCTCTGTTATTGTTGATGTTTTTAATTCACCGGGTGCGTTCAATTGTTAAAATCTGCTCACCACAACTGCACGGACTGACGATATACTGTTTGTAACTTTCGAACATTTCTACTCTGAGTTTTCTGGATTACAGTTTTAATATGTTTCATTTATCACAACAATATTGCCACTTTTCCTAAGTATAAAGAATAAAATCAAACCCGTCTTTAAAAAAATTAAATTTTTAATACATTGTAACTTTTAGGATGAAATAAAATTTTTAATACATTTTTGTGTGAAATGCTATTAAAATATATAAGTGGTAATATTACACATAAAATATTAACTTCAAATCTGTGTCCATGCACCTTTAAAAGATACCAATCTTTCCAATTTTTGTTTCAATTAATTTTCAAAAGAATAAAAGGAATCCCTTGATACAGCACTTCATGTAATTATAATACATGTAGTCATGTACCATGTTTACTATCTGTTGTAAGTTTAAAGTTTTGTGTCATAAGTAATATTATTAAATCTCGAAAATGGAAATGTATTGAACTTATCCACACAGCATTATATTTTGTAGAATATGCACGAGTGTTTTAGTACAACTATTTATGCTTGAATTTCTTAATTTTAAAGTTTAATGGATTTGGGTAGATACATTTTAGACTTTGGTTTTTTTTTCACGAAAATATGATAAAATGTAAATAACTTTCCTATGTTAATTCAGCAAAGACCATTCAAGCTTAAACTCCATTGAAACAATTCAAAGGGGGGTGGGGTAGAGCAAACATGTATGCCCCTCTAAAAGCATCTAAGGTGGGATTAGGTGCCCTGGGGTAGTAAGCATCCACTGATGATCGCTTACATGAGTCATGTGCTCTTTGTGATGATTCGACAATGGGAAAAGTTCACAGACAACTCAGCGTGTAAACAATTTTATAGATCTTCTCGATCTTCTTGCAGATCATGAAGCGAGTTCAGGAGATACTGAGAGAAGCCCTGTGTGGTAAAATGACCACCTCTATTTTGATGTCCTACAAAACTGACAGTGATGGGTCAGTGTTTTATGACGACTTTCTCGGCGATGGGGATAGATCACTTTTCATCAATAAAACAATTGTAAGTAAAAGTAAAATGTTATTTGCAGATTGTTTTGACATAATGTATCTTACTGAAGAATCATTGTGCAAATGTCATTATATTTTATTGTACAGAAAAGAGGTGAGGATCGAATATTTACAACATCTATGGCAATCAACGCATTATTAACAACATGGACTTCCTACGATATTGCAAGAAAGAGGCTGACATGGGTAAAAGGTACTATGATTTCTTCTTTAGTCTGTCATTAGTTAGGTTTTCAAGTCTCTAAAAAAGACAAAAAAGTTTACTTACCTCTCGATTTTTAGGCAGAAGAAAAGTATGGACATTTTTGTACAAATCAAAGTATTTCTGATTCATTTCAATATAAAAAGAAACAACAAAGATGCACAGTTTAACATAGTTTAATTAATATTTAAATTTTCAGGTGTGCCAACCAAAGTAGTTGATGTGGTAAAGAGAGCTGTACAATGGATGTGTAGAAATGTCCTGTCCAGAAAGTATCGGCCTTGGAATGCGTTCTTCTCGGGTTCAGTGAAAAGTTTTGTAAGTGTTATTATTTTTTTTCCAATTCATTTTATTTTTTTTGAAAATATTTTTTTTAATTTTAGCAGTGGAGTTGTCAATTTTTACAAAAAAGGAAACAACAAAAACAAAAGAAAGGAAATGCAAAACAAAACAAAATCATACGAAAACAAAAAAAAAAATTCCTAAAATAAT
>NW_026930250.1:0-4148 GCF_032062105.1 Saccostrea cuccullata
CTAAGTTTCCTTTCGAAAAATATTTAGGAGCGGAACAAACTTGATCTACAACTCATCAAAGATGGACTCAAATATCAAAAAGCTACGAAAGCCCAGAAGGCTCATTCGAGATTCAAGTTTCGAAATACGAGATTCAAAATTCGAGATTCGAAATTCGAGTTTCGAGATTCAAGATCCAGATTAACCAATCAAAAGGCTCATTCGAGATTCGAAGTTCGAAATACGAGATTCGAAATTCGAGTTTCGAGATTCAAAATCCAGATTAACCAATCAAATGCGGGTTCAACATTTGATTACTCCCCTTTATTATGTTTTATATATCAATAAATCGTTTAATATATTTATAACAAATGAGTCATTTGATTAAATTACAATGCAAGAAAGAGTGTTATATATATTAGAAGGAAAGTTAAATAATCATTGGATTTTTTATCAGAAAGGTATACTTCAATTTAAATTAGGACTTCTTGAATATTAAATAGAATACATATATCAGAAATATATATATTTTTGCATTGTCTACTTTATATAAAGGGTTGTTGACATAATAATAAATTTATAAATAGTGACTAAAGATTAACAAAATCCCCACCCCTACCCGCCACACCTGCCAATTTTTCCCGAAACTGAAAATGTTACTTTAAAAACTTGAAAGGCAATGTAGCCTTGATAAATAAAAACTGAGTATATTTTAATCTTTGACCATAACGCTATGGCCATGCAGAGACTTAAATATAAAACCATAACGCTATAGTTCTGCAGCGAATTTAGACTAATCTACTGTTTGATATCAGATAAAATGAATGCTGCATTTATTCCTATTCATATTTGCAATCTGTATTGCATATATATAATTGTTAATTAATTCAAGAAATCAAAGCCTTAGATGAAGATAAGAAATTGAAAACTTTATTTTTATGTACTGAGTATTCCCTCTATTAGGAAAACGAAAACGGTTTTTATTTATCAAGGCTATATTGCCTTTCAAGTTTTTAAGGTAACATTTTCAGTGTCGGGAAAAATTGGCAGGTGTGGCGGGTAGGTGTGAGGATTTTGTTAATCTTTAGTCATTATTTATAAATTTATTATTATATCAACAACCCTTTATATAAAGTAGACAATGCAAAAATATATATATTCCTGATATATGTATTCTATTTAATATTTAAGAAGTCATAATATAAATTGAAGTATATCTTGTTGATAAAAAATCCAATGATTATTTAACTTTCCTTCTAATATATATAACACTCTTTCTTGCATTGTAATTTAATCAAATGACTCATTTGTTATAAATATATTAAACGATTTATTGATAGATAAAACATAATAAAGGGGAGTAATCAAATGTTGAACCCGCATTTGATTGGTTAATCTGGATTTTGAATCTCGAAACTCGAATTTCGAATCTCGTATTTCGAACTTCGAATCTCGAATGAGCCTTTTGATTGGTTAATCTGGATCTTGAATCTCGAAACTCGAATTTCGAATCTCGAATTTTGAATCTCGTACTTCGAAACTTGAATCTCGAATGAGCCTTCTGGGCTTTCGTAAAAAGCAATTAATATTTGCAAATATTCAGGAGAGAATGTTTGAAAAACCATGTAAGGTATTGGTGGAATATACAAATACCGTATTAGTGAGATATATTCTGAAATATCCTAAATAAGTTTAACCTCAAGTAATTTAATTGATTTGACAGAACCTAGACATCTTAACTTAATTGACCTTTATTGCAGAAAAAATTATCAGCGATATTAAATTTAAGCGATCTTTTACAATCTTGTTTTAAATGCCAAAATTAAATCTTTGTCAATATTTCTGCTTATACGGTATGATATGGCAGACTTTGGCAATGTTTTCTTGGATATTTCGAGTCGAAATATGCATGAAAGTATGTGAAGCTTCGAATTCGTTGCCGTTTCTAGTTATTTTATATAAAAAAGAGTTTGCTGAAAGATTGATAAGTGTTCAACATTGGCAGATTGTTAAATTACTTTGCCTATTGTAGGAGTTACGAGGAATACATTTTTTCTTATTTTATCTTAAATGACCACTTAATCAGCACTGGAAGACGTTACTTTGGCAAAAGAATGATTATTTCTCAGAAGAAGTACATTTTTTTGCAAATCTTGTGCATCAAATTTATTGTCTCCACTGTGCGTGTTGATTGTGTGCTAGACTCTTTTCGCACATAACGATTTCATATCAAGAATAATGTGCATATGTATCAAAAATTCTCAGACTACTTTATCGGTCATATATGGTAATCTAATTATAAGCGAAAGCAGGAATCTTGTGGGTCTCTTTCTCAATGAGAACAAGAAAAAGATGTCCAACTTTTATGACATTATAAAAAGAACAGCTTTCAGTAGAAAGGGGTTTATACAGAAAAACATAAATATAGCAACCAGAACATTTCTTTTTTATAGCAGAAATATTATTTAATTTCCCAATTTATGGCAAAATATCGATAGACCTGACCCATTTCTATGATAACCATGTCCACATTCTATTCAAATATTCTTGTTTCGTGACATCATGATTGCAAAGTACGAGATGGTCTTTCAATAAATCTTTTTTATGTGCCATTTCCTCAAAAGAAATAGTGATATCCATCTGTAGTGAACTAAAGACTCATATACAAAAAAACGTAATGCAAGAGACAACTTATTTTTCTCCAAAATGGACGCTTTTTATATGAAAGCGGCAATAAAAATAGAAACAAGAAGAAAAAAATCAGAACCATGAATGAAATTTTAATTTTAAAGAAATATTTAATTAAAAAAAGAAATGGTAAAACAAAATTGAATTTTATTGATTAGCTGATTTCACTGTTTCCAATTTTCAAATTTAATCTTTATTTGGAAAAAATGATATATCAGTGCATAAATAGAATGGATGTTTATGTGAGGGATTTGTAATCAATTTACAAAATGTCTTATTTGAAACAGCTACAAACGAACAAACGTTCACACATATTCAACCTAAGATTTTTTTTAATGTAGTGATGTATGTACTTGTCTAAATATGCGAATGAAAAGGGCAAAAGCAAAGATATACTAGAATACAAATTTTGAAAATTAAATTCTGACATTTCACCGAATTAATCAATGAATTGGACACTCCGGGATGTAAACTGCAAGCAATGTTTTTAAGGAGGTGAATTATTTTTAATCAATATTTTGGCAAAAGCGTTATATTTTAATCAGTTTCTGCAGTGAGAGTCATGGTTATATAGAACAACAAAGGAATGATTTACTTAGTATGCTGTTATTCTCAAGGGCTTGAAGATAACATTTTTCTAAAATAAGCAATGTATGCAGATAACATATCCAACAAAACAAAGAACTACGTCAAAGCCCTTGTGACTCCTTGTAAATATTCGTTGAAGATCCACTTATTCTGAACCCTATTTACGGCAATGACATTTTGTAAAAAAAAGATATCAATATTTTGAAGGATTTTGGTATGATTCCTAAAGATTGACATAAGAAACAATCAATTTGTATTTTTTACCTTAAAAAATTTCAGTTAAAATTACAAAATAGAAAATACACATGAAACTTGACTATGATATTCATTTTAGAAACGGCAAGTCTTTGCTTAGTAAAACGTGTATAATTCTATTGCTACATAATGTATATGTCCCTATCATTAAAAACATTAAATGAATGATTACATTCCATTCTCTTACAAGAAACAAATAAAATAATCTACATGAAATATATGGAGATATCGAACAGTATTCAGACCATTAAACATTAGAGGTAGGATATCAGATGCCATGGAGGAGTGAGCATCCCTTGCCGACCGATGAAGCTACGTATCAGCAAATACAATTCATCATTAAGACATATGCTGACCGAAGTTTTTCATACTAATAGTTGACCACTATACACACTGAATTGTGGACGGATTTTTTCTATTCCGTTGTTTCCGATCATGACAAGGCCTTACAACAAACATCATTGTATCGACCATAGAACTTACGGAAAGATGACTTTAAACGAGACTGCAGCTATTCTTGTTTCATCAATTTGTTTGTCAATAATTTTCCTCGTTTTAGATATTGTTCATACGTGGAGGATGCGCTCGCATTTTGAATCAACTGAGAAATATAAAGACGTTAATGGTAATTTAACAAC
>NW_026930251.1:0-41066 GCF_032062105.1 Saccostrea cuccullata
TATTATATGATTCAATGAGTGATTGAAACAATGTCGCTAATAAATCATAACAACCAGTTGCTAATATAGGGGAAAATGATAAGAATTAGAGCTGGTATGCTGCGAATACTAAGAAATGTGTATTCAATTTTCAGTTTGGGTATTTTTAAAATGCAGTAGTCAAGCGACCCATCTTTACATTAATGTAATACAGCAAAAAATTGACTCAAGTTTTGTAAGAGGTGAAATGCATAGGTGTGTATATACACTGTAGTAGATTTTCCCGAGTGATTAAAAAAATAACTAAAGATTTTTTTTTTAAGAAATAAGAGGAGAATGTTTTCTTGAGATGAATACTTCTTGAGGTGGAATTGTAATCGATACGCTTAGAATACATTTTGAAATAATTTTAAATGTGTGGTAAAGTCTAATTTCTTGCAAAATATTTCTAATACCAAAAAATAAAGGGGCTCGCCCAAAGCAATTTTTTTAGGTTTACCGTATACTCAGTTTTATTTCTGGGCATGTCAAACGTTGCAATATTTAAAATCTTGATGATATATTCAAAATTTGTGATGTATGTTCAAATCTTGTGATGTATATTCAAAATCTTGTGATGTATATTCAAAATCTTGTGATGTATATTAAAAATCTTGTGATGTATATTCAAAAAAATTCAAAATCTTGTGATGTATGTTCGAAATCTTGTGATGTATATTCAAAATCTTGTGATGTATGTTCAAAATCTTGTGATGTATATTCAATATCTTGTGATGTATATTCTAAAACTTGTGATGTATATTCTATAAAAACTTGTGATGTATATTCAAAATCTTGTGATGTATATTCAATATCTTGTGATGTATGTTCGAAATCTTGTGATGTATATTCAAAATCTTGTGATGTATATTCAAAATCTTGTGATGTATATTCTAAAACTTGTGATGTATATTCTATAATCTTGTGATGTATGTTCGAAATCTTGTGATGTATATTCTATAATCTTGTGATGTATATTCAATATCTTGTGATGTATATTCGAAATCTTGTGATGTATATTCTATAATCTTGTGATGTATATTCAATATCTTGTGATGTATATTCGAAATCTTGTGATGTATGTTCGATAATCTTGTGATGTATATTCGAAATCTTGTGATGTATGTTCAATAATCTTGTGATGTATATTCGAAATCTTGTGATGTGTGTTCTACAATTCAGTGATGCGTGCAATAAAATTGCATGACGCAACAGAAAAGTAAGGACAATTTTCATTGGTTAGAAATAACGAAAGTAGCTGAAGCGTCGGGAAAACCATGCAGGTGAGAAAAAACACATCAGTTTGTTTATTGCAGCACTTATTACGAGATGCACGAGTGTTGTTCCTGATGACATGATGGAGATATTTCGGCCTGCTAGGGAAAAAACTCAGTAAACGTAGATATATTGACAAAATTTGTAGGTACTTGTAACGATATGTCACGATGCTGCATTGTCAGATACAGTATTTATACATGCATGCTAAAAAGTAAATCTCGTAGTAATCAATATAGCAGAAGAATAATGAAGAGTACATACTACAAAAACTGTGCAATTTGTAGCAAGATTAATTTTTGTTTAACAGCTGTTTTTATTACATTTTATTTCGTATTATTACTACCAAATACTGCTACCGTTTGTTAATGTTATGCACATGGTTATCTTGTACTTGCAAGTAAATGTAACATTTAAAAAATAAATAATGAAAAAATAAGTCATTTAGGCTATTTGATAATAACATGCTAAATGAACATGTTTTGCTTTTTAATTCTCCTTCACTCAGTCTTTGTATAATGTATATTTTTAGACGAGCTGATCGCCAACCAGGAGATCAGAATGATAGCATCTGCTCCTGCCACTTTAAGGATGGTAAGAAGGAGGGGGACCCTGCATATTTTGCATGGAATGAAGGAAAGGCCATGGATTTCTCTGATCCTAAATGTACAAAAAGGTGAAATTATTTTTCAAAATATGACCGACATATCTTGTTTTTTGATGGTGGGTGGGTGGAGTTTAATTGAGAATATTTTACTAAAAATCTTTAAAAGGGTACATGTATAAACAGAGTAGCTTACAACTGAATAAAAAAATAATTCAAGTTTAATTATTTTACAAAGGAGGAAAAAACTCAAAAGTGAGGAGTCCCTGTCATCTTCACAGATGGACCAGTTGCAGATTCCACAAGCACCAAAATGTCAATATCAAGAAAAAGTAAAGCTCATTTAAAACACCAATGATGACAAATGACCAACACTGAAACATTTTCAATAATTTTTAATAATATATAAAGTTCTTTTAACTGTACATGATTTACAATATATTTTCAGTTGATATCAGAGCACAACTACTCAGCATCCTGCACATTTAACTGTACTCAAGAAATGCAGCGCCTCTCAACAGAAATACAACTGGAAAAGGAATTGCTTGCCCTAAAAATAGAGTCTATATAGTAAAAGGAAGCCAATATCAATCCACGATATTAAATACAACGAAGTGAAGGTACATTTAAAGGAATTCCAATTGTGATTTCCTATTTCCTAACAATTTCAGTTACTGTAATAAAAACTTGTTGCCATTGAGGGATGAACATCTTAGATTGACTGTTATGTTAACATATTTTGTTATTATTTGGGAGTGTTAGGTCTCTGATCAGCAGGGGCATTTTCTCTATATAAGAAGAAAATGGAGACTCCCTACCCACCCGATGTATTTTGTCGGACAGTTTTCTGTACATTGCAGGTAAATTTTTTATTTATTAACTTTCCAGCCTCTTATTGTATAGTACATTTTGGGGTTTGAAGTCAGTTTTTGCTTTTCTTTAATTTTTAAAAAAAATTATTTAAATTCTCCTTTTCTAAGAATAAAATTCAAAAAGTAGCTTCTGATTGTAATGTATAAGACTACAGACATTGAACTTTGATTTGTTATCAAAAGGATTGATTTAAACTTGTCTAAATTAATTGTAAACAAAAATAAAAGGGGACACCTGCTATTTCTTTAAGTGTTTTTCACTGGGGGGTGGGGAAACTTTTTTGTACATACTTAAGCAATAGGAGGGATTAGATAAGAATCAATTAGTATATCAGAGTCTTAAATAATATACTTTGCATAAGCATAAAAAAATTCTATATCAGTCTTTTTGAAACCTTTGAACTTTGCTTAATTAACTATGATTTATCCAGTTTTGGAGCTTTTTACCTAATTCTGGGTAGAATCCACCCTTATGAAATTATTAACTCAATTTTGACTTAATATCACTTTATTAACATTAAAGCACAAAAACAATTCATTGTACAAATATTTTATTTATTACAGTCACCAATATATCCAAATATCATCACCGGCCCAGACGTCATTCACTCCTTTGAATTGTGCTGGTAGCAGTAAGGTGTCATCATTTGAGATGGTCACAGTATCCAATACACTGAAGTCACAGGACTCAAATTTCATACATGTTCACAGGTAGGTGTATAGTCTTTGAAATTACCACAATTGACTAATTCTGGGACAGGTAAGTATGTAAGTATAGGAATGAGAGCACCAAATCACCGGATGCACACATGGCTTTGTTTGTTATGGAACATTAAACCGAATACTGAATGGGTAGGCGTTACGCCATTGGCTGAAATCAGGTATTTAATTGTTTTCATTTTAAAGTAAAATTAATGACCTTTGAAATAAATGATAGGATGAGGGAATATTACAGAAACTATAGAAATGCCAGGGAAGATTTTAGGAGTGGGGGTTGATTTTTTATGCTGCGTGTTATTTACTGCGAATCTCTATAAGTTGAAAATAACTGCAATTTTGACCTATAAACGCCATGGGACCATATATTTTTTTCAGTATTTTTTGTTAGGGCTTAGAACAAAGTTTGAAATGATGCTAAAGATTTTTCTGAAATTGTCATAGTAAAGTACTGAGAAGGCCTAAGGTTTGTATGGAGTTCTATGGGAAAATAATTAGTGGTCTTTTCCCTATACAAGATGCTGTCTGATGGCGTAGTGTAGAATGTAGCGTAGAATGTTTTCCAAGTCAGCTTAAATGCAAAGGTTTGTTTTAAAATTTATCATAATGACTTGCAAAAATTTAATGCAGTTAAATTTATTGTATTCTTGAAAAATTGACTGTAACACAATTTTTTTACACAATTACAAATAATCAAATTAATTTTTTTCCAACTTTTTTTCAGGGTCTCTGCCAAAATCTTTTGAGGATTTTTCCTCTGCTAGAGCATCCATGGATGCAATTGAAAGAACCCAGGACATCCCAACACATATGGATAATCAGGCCATGGCCTACAGTATGTACAAAAGTTGCTATACTTTTAAAGCAGTAACTTGCGTGCCTCCAAATGGTGCACTTACATTTTGCTCCATGCTGTACCCAGGTTCTACTTCTGATGTAGCTATTGTACGTCACAGCCAAGTTTTACGAAAGTTCAAAGCTGGAGACCTTATTTTGGTGGTCAAAGGTTTCACCATTCATGACCAGTTGCCCCAGGGTGTCTGCTTAATTATAAAAGCTCTTTTATCGACACGAGGCCAGTTTACCATACAAGAAGCAGCACTGTGTTACAAGATTGCTAAAGCACTTATTCATGTGGAAAGAGCCAACGAGAGGATAAAGAATTACGAGATTCTCCGTTACATACCATCTACTTACAGACCATTCTCAACAAAAATATTTCAACTCTGTTCTTGTCTTGTAAACTTGCAAGCTCCACTTTTGAAAGAAATTACTTAAAGATACATGTACTTATTATAAATTTGCATTGGCGTGTGACAGTATACACTAAACAGTGAAGATATTCATACCAAAGTGCAAGGGATAAGCAAATTTTGATTTGTTATCAATGTCAATGGTTATATTTGTTAATTTTGTAGTATGTTGTAATACATGTACTTCAGAAAATGAAAATCCCTTTTGTTAGCATGGATTTATTACAAGAATGTTTGGCAATTCCATTCTTCATTTGACAATATAATTTGGAAGAGGGTTTACTTATAATTTTAAATCTCTAGTTTAAAGTATATTTACCTTTAAAGCACAACTCAACAAATTCATGTTTTCAACAATTTATCTATTAAGAAAGACAAAAATGTTACATTTTCACTTTGAGAATAACATCTTCAATTCATTAATAAAATGATTCTAAATTTTGATATTCTTTTTTTATGTAGTACATAGATTTTATTAATCATCATTGCTATTTAAAATAGTCTTATAAGCCAGAAGTTTTAAGATGGATTGTGACATATCATGTCATACATTTATGAGACTTAGGAACATTCAACACATTTAACATGATTACCCATTTTCCATTGTTAGAAAATTCTAGAGGTACAAAACTAAGTGTCAAGAAGTTCAAACCAGAACTCAGTTTTCCATCAGTGCTGGAATGAAAATGTTAATGTAGAAATCTATAAGCTTTGGAACATTTGTTGTCCATTCAATGTCTTTTACTATTCTAATCACAATGCAGTCTACTCTTGTCCACACAATTAAGTCGCAGAATGTTTTGTTACATATGTGTAGCTGGCCTTGAATTTGATGATAGTATGGGTGACTGGTTTTCAGGCACAGGGTATCTTGTTTAAGATCTAAAAAAAAATCAAAAAACACTTAAGTTGTGTTGTACCAGTACATATCCCCTCCTTTTTCAATATCTTCATACCATATTGAACAGCTGCACTTGTAAATTAATACATGTTTTGAAATCATTTACTCACCAAGATTTTTAATTTCAAAGTACTGGACAATACAGATTTTTAATGTTATTTACCTATGAAAAATCCTTCAAATTTTGTGCCCCATCTGCTACTGTTGAAGACGATGCTGTATATGGACACTTCACCTCTACAATATCAGGAATGGCGTCTTTGGCTTCTGGAGTTTGATAAAATACACTGCATGTTGGTGGTCGAACAACTAAGCCATCAGGTGAAGCTCCCAACACACCGGATTCATGCAACCATATCCTTTTCAGAAAAAATTATAATACTACTGAATGCAAACAAACCATAATACAATTGATTTTGTAATGCAAACAAAGTCTAAGTAGAGCTTTTATAATCCTTCCACTTCAAAAAGCAAATTTTCTGGAATATGTTGGTAACTGAATATTTATGCCCCGCCATGAATATGGCCGGGGCATATAGTATTTGTCATGTCCGTCTTCCGTCCTTCTGTCCTTCCATCCCACTTTGTGTTTAGCTCTGTTCAAAGCTAAGTTTCAAAGAAACTATCCAAGATATTTTTATCAAACTTCATATGCTGATAGATATTGATGAGAGCTATGCAACTGCAACAACATTTTTTGACCTTTCCTTTGACCTTGACCTGACTTTTCTTAAATAGTGTTTAGCTCAGTTTTAAACATACCATTCAAGATGGTGTTATCAAACTTTACATGTTGATACAAACTTGCATAGATGATGCATCTAGAGATGAACACTACCGGACTTGCTTCGGATGCTGGATCTGACCTACATTTTCCAGATGAGTGACCAAATTAAAGTTTTTGGAGCAGGTCTATTCTTAAGGAACTATAAGCCCTACTTAGACCAAACTTGCTTGGATGATGCATGTAAGGATGGACACTACCAGACTTGCTTCAGATGCTGGATCTGACCTATATTTTCCAGATGAGTGACCAGGTTGAAGTTTTTGGAGCAGATTTATTCCTAAGGAACTATCAGCCCTACTTAGACCAAACTTGCATGGATGATGCATCTAGGGATGGACACTACCAGACTTGCTTCGGATGTTGGATCTGACTTACATTTTCATTCCCAAGTAACTATAAGCCCTACCTAAACCAAACTTGCATGGATGATGCAGCTAGGGATGGACACTACCAGACTTGCTTTGGATGCTGGATCTGACCTTTATTTTCATTCCCAAGTAACTATAAACCCTACCTGAACCAAACTTGCATGGATGATGCATCTAGGGATGGACACTACCAGACTTGCTTTGGATGCTGGACCTACATTTTTATTCCCATCTAACTATAAGCCCTGTCTGAACCAAACTGATCAAATTTTATACATGTACAAATTTCATGTTGCTTTACTAATATATCCTCGGCGGGGCATTCGTGTCCTATGGACATATTTCTAGTTTTTTTTTACAATTAGACTTCAGTAATTGATTTCTGTTTGTCACCAGGATAAGTCCTGTTATTTGTTTTGACACATTGAATGTTAACATGTCAGAGGTTGAATGAATGTTATTTTGTGCTGTATACCTGACTGCTCTACAGCTGCATCAAAGTCCTTTTCATACTTTCTCAAAGCATCATCTTCATGAGTGATACCCCATGCAACAGCCTTGATGGACTCCAGATTGTAAGCCGACATCAGCTGTTTCTTCAGTGACAATGTCAATCTGGAGAAGAAAATATGATTTTTGGTTATTAATCTTATATTTCCTGCATCTTTATGTACAAATATCTAGTCATTACAGTCGAACCTCATTATCTCAAACTCAATGAGACCAAGAAAAATGTTGGAAATATCCGTGGATTCAAGAATAATACATAAAGAGTTATCAAGAATAAAATGTCCCAGTCTTTTATAAATGGTTTGGACTTCAAAATTACTTTGACATATCCATGAAATATGAGATAATGGGTTTGAGATAACAAAGTTTGACTGTAATTTTAAAAGTCTTTTTCGCAAAAATTTAATCACACGTCTTACCGCCTTTGCTTAGAACTGAGAACTGCACCAAAGTTGGAAGCTGATATGCTTTATTTCCTTACAATCGACCACATTGGGTTGTTTCGTTGCCAATGCAGCTCTTTTAATGGATTCAGGGATAATGCATGCTGTAACCATACCATAGGGGTATCAGAATGAACATACTCTGGTGATGTTAACAGGTTTTCAATGAGAGGTACAGGTGGACCAGGTTCACATGGCTCTGGTTCAAGAATCCAATTCAATGCTGAAAAATTTCATTACTTGTGTCATTCTCAAAAATATCATCCATAATATCCATATCACATATACCAAGTATTTATATAAGAGTCCATACATTTCATTTTAGTGAACACTGTCATGGGTTTTTGTAATGTATGCATTACATATCAAATTTACAACTCACTTGCATATATTTGTTCAGAATTGTTCCTGTATATAATTTTGCACGTGGCATTCTTAGTGTGAAAATGCCATGTAAAAATTGGTGCAAATGTACAATTAATATTTACTTAATTATTAACAAGGTTTCATAATGACAGAGTATTTAAATAATAGAAGAATGATCTGATAATTCGCAAGAATATGAAACAAAATATTTTTTTTAATGCAATTGAATAATTTATTTTTCCTTTCAAAAATGTATGCTCATGCACAAAAATGCTATCATATTTATAATATTGTCTTTCCAATTATTCAAAGGTTGTTATTAATATTTATTACATAGTATGTTCAAAAATTGGGCAATATACATAGCCAACATTATGCTCCTCATCTTTGTACATTTGTTCACAATGAAAATTAACCATCGGTCAGTAATAAAATAACAGTTTCATAATACTCGTAATATAAAAATCAAATCAAACTGAAATAACAACAATGATTTGAACAAACTTGAATCTACACTACCTGAGGATGCTTCCATATAAATAGGATCAATTATGGCTTTGTCATTCTTGAGAAGAAGATTTTTAAAGAATTTTCCTATATATTTCTATGTTAAACTTTGGTCAGCCATTGTGGCCCCGCCCTACCCCCGGGGGTCATGATTTGAACAAATTTGAATCTACACTACCTGAGGATGTTTCTCCAAAAGTTTCATTTTTCCTGGCACAGTGGTTCTTGAGAACAAGATTTTTAAAATATACCACCAAATTTTCATTAAATCCCAATTATCTCCCCTTGAATGAGGGTGTGGCCCTTTATTTGAACAAACTTGAATCCCCTTTACCCAAGGATGCTTTGTGGCAAGTTTGGTTGAAATTGGTCCAGGGGTTCTTGAGAAGAAGTCGAAAATATGAAGAGTTTACAGACAGACAGATGAACAGACAGACAGCTAGATAGACGGACGCCGGACAAAATGTGATCAGAAAAGAGCTACAAATGAAACATTCCTCACCACAAAAGCCAGAAGAATATAGGGACCACCACCAGTAACATGTTTCTGGGAAGAACCAAACCATGCAGAGATAAATATCAATAGTCCTGAAGCTTCGATGCAGGACCAAGTACAAGAATTGCTACAAACACTACTCCGGAAACTTACCTATTATCCTATGATGTAACGTACTTTGTCCACTGCAGCTGGTTCTCTCATAAGCTGGTAGCGAGGACAGTTCAGGATGTCCTGTCAACTTTATTCCTCAACTTACTGTCTTGGACTGAAAAGCAATAAGTGGAAATCTTTTGTGTTGCCTAGTGACTTTGAATTAAAAAGAAAGTTGCAAGATTGTAAAGGGGGGGGGTATTGATGCTGTGCATTTTAATTAAATGTACGAAATCTGTATTTCACAATTTAATGCATTCATGTATTTTGTGAATTGTCTTACATGTAATAATTGTTGCTATGTATTATTAAGCACTAAATCTATTCAACTGCATGTGTAAATGGGGAAAATGGGGATATGTAAATGATGTATAATTGCAATGTGTAAAATGTGACATTTTCTTATATGAGGGAGTCTGTTCATGTAATTTTTTTTATTAATTATTTTATTTATCTTGATAAAATTATAAACAATATTGTTTTTCTTACCTGTCTGATGAACTCAACAAAGGTTACAGAGGTGAATGGTAGAATATGGGTATTACGGGTGTCAAAACTCTCCTTTCATGACCAGACTGCATGCCGCACTGTAAAATCAGCATTTTGGATCTTAAAAAGGGGAGGCTACTCCTGAAATCAAAGAAATTGTCATAAAAATGAGTAACCTGATTTTTCTTTAGGTCTCACACAAGGAAATAATTTCACTATATGTTACTATATAGCTTTAATTAAATAAATTCATTAACTAGACTCTCAGCAGATAATTCATGAATGAGAAAAAAGATTAATGCTTAGACAAACTTTGAGATCAGAAAAAATATACCCCTTATGCGGCTTTGAGAGTAAACATACCTATACCCCGAAATACACATGGGCAAACAGCCAACACACCATCGAGGAAGTTACATCGATCATGCGTACCTAAAAAAAAAAAGAGTTCCCTTTGATTCAGTGGCACAATTCTGCTGATATCAGGGATTAATCTAGGTTTTTGGGGAAACTACCCTTTCTGGAGAAATTGGGAAAATTAGCCGGGGTCTGGGAACCACTCGAGTGAGTGCAGGGCCAGCCCTGCTTGGGGGGTAATTGAATTTCAGCATTTTTGTGACCATTTAAAGCACATAAAGTAGGAAAGTAAAATCATTTTTCTCATATACTGAAAAATTTTACTTTAAATTCTCAGTTTTTATGAAGGAAAAATTATATTTGAGGTTTTTATTATTGTAAGGGGAATATATTACTCATCAAAAGGGGAAAATTAGATCCTGAGGGGAAATCTTCTCTAGGGGAAAAACACCCATTATCGGTAGTAAATATGCCCTAGATTAATCCCTGGATATGATATTCCTATTGCATGAGTCCAAAATTAAAACTGTAGACCTACGTAAAGTTGCTGAAAATGAAAAAAGAAAAGAAATATTATTGTCTCTATATACATAGAACTACATTAGACTGAGTTCATTTTGATTGGCTCCTTGCATAAGACCTTTAAGGGGTAATTTTATGCTAATTACCATGTGTACTGATTGCCATAAAACAAAAGAAAAAATACCAGCCTAACAATTCATTTGACCTTGACCTCTGACATACTTTACTAAGAATACCCTGGACAATTTGGTTTAACTTAAGACTTCTGAATTTTTTATGGCAGGTTTTGATAAATTAAAAATTTAATATACTTATGAGCTCATAAAACTGTTCTTTAAAACTGTATGATATAGAGTGTAAAAACTTTGAAACATGTTTGGAAAGTATTATCACACATGTGATATATCACCACAGAAAGATCAAAGAAAATCACCGCAGATATGCGACAATAATTTTTATCATTGTTTATTGCTTGTCAAGTCTAGAATATGATATATCATTACATATATTATGATTTTTTGAATTTATTATTTCAGGCTGTAAAAACAGCTTTAAAATATTGGGAAATTTTCAATACATTTACTATTAAATTAATTGGACAAATTTGTGAATGACATTAATCAATGATGCATAGCAATTAATCTTTTCCTGACAGCCACCTTCTCCTAAAAATTTGTGTTATTTATTTATTTATTGCAAAGTCGTCCCTGGACTAGTGCTACGGTCAATGGGCCAATTTCGAACCCTGCGTGGTGATAGTTTGTCCCGAGACACAGTTAGATTATTCTAACTAGCACCAATATAGAATAAATCATACTGATTAATCAACATCACTACAATATGAGGACGTAAAAAATAGGATAAAACATTCTTTAGTCCAGCAATTAGCCATTAAATTGTTTTAATGTCGTGTGTTAAAATACCTTCAAACGAATCAAATTAATGTTCTTGATTCCCACTTTTCACGTTATGACTGACTTAGTGCTTCGTGATACCAAAACAATTTTTCTTTTCTATTCATGCTTGCGAAGTTGTGCGCATTACCTCTTACGACCGCTCCGGCTACTTTCGTTATTTCTAACCAATGAAAATTGTCCTTACTTTTCTGTTGCGTCATGCAATATTATGCACGCATCACTAAATTGTAGAACACACATCACAAGATTTCGAATATACATCACAAGATTATCGAACAAACATCACAAGATTTCGAATATACATCACAAGATATTGAATATAAATCACAAGATTTTGAACATATATCACAAGATTATAGAATATACATCACAAGATTTCGAATATACATCACAAGATATTGAACATACATCACACGATATTGAATATAAATCACAAGATTATCGAATATACATCACAAGATTATTGAATATACATCACAAGATTATTGAATATACATCACAAGATTTTGAATATACATCACAAGATTCGATAATCTTGTGATGTATATTCAAAATCTTGTGATGTATATTCAATAATCTTGTGATGTATATTCAATAATCTTGTGATGTATATTCGATAATCTTGTGATTTATATTCAATATCGTGTGATGTATGTTCAATATCTTGTGATGTATATTCAATAATCTTGTGATGTATATTCAATAATCTTGTGATGTATATTCCATAATCTTGTGATTTATATTCAATATCGTGTGATGTATATTCATTATCTTGTGATGTATATTCGATAATCTTGTGATGTATATTCCATAATTCAAAATCTTGTGATGTGTGTTCCAAATCTTGTGATGTATATGCAAAATCATGTTATGTATATTCGAAATCTTGTGATGTATATTTCATAATCTTGTGATGTATGTTCGATAATCTTGTGATGTGCATTCAAAATCTTGTGATGTGTGTTCTACAATCTAGTCATGCGTGCAATAATGATAAAATGACGCAAGAGTATTTTAAGAAAGTAAGGACAATTTTCATTGGTTAGAAATAATGCGGAGCGGTGATCGTTATGCACACGGCTTTGCTAATGGCGAATGGAGTCCAAAAACTGAAATAGGTAATACCCTACTCTATAGTATAGTAAGACGTTAATGAATGGGTATGATTTATCTTATAATAGATGCTCAAGTTAGAATAATCTAACTGAATCCGGGACGTTTCGCGTCGATTCTATTTCGCACTAGAATGGTTTGAATATGAGTGTTCAACTTCACTCGGGTAAAATTAGTACAGGCAAACCCGGGCCGAACCGGGGCAAATTAAAAGCCGGGGTAGATCGAGGCATCGAAAGTAGCACACGATTTTTTAAAAAAGTCAAAAAACAACTTACTTGAGAAAAGTTACACAAATCCTGAAAGGAACTAGCGCAAATAATGTCCTAGTACTTATCCAGGCTAAAATATTCCAGATATATCCAGTGTAAATAGCTTTTATCCAACTAAAACCCCAGCTTTCTGCACAGTGTGAATCTCTACGCCCAAGAAAAGATAACTCACCCGGATGACAATAGGGTAGTACCCGAGGCCTTCCGAGTGCCATATGATATTACAATAACCAATGAAGAAATATTAATTTATAGTTATTGTAATATTAACGTAAAATTAAAAATTAAAAACCGGGTCGTGAAAACCGGATCCGATCACCCGGGAAAAACCTGAAAATTCCGGAATAGTTGTACAGGTTACTTATTTTTACTGGAGAATGTTTGTCACCTGAAAAGAAAAACCACCCATAAAAAATAGAAAAAGGCTCTTAATGAGGATATCTCCATGTGGTTAGAGCTGGGCAATGTCACAAAAGTGATAGCTATCAATCTTCTAATATGGCCTTAATTATTCTGGAATTTTTGGGTTTGCCCCGGGTGATCGGATCCGGTTTAAATGCCCCTGCATTTCTGAAAATGTGCAAATTCTGCATACATATAGCTTTTGTAATGTAAAACTAATTATATTTCATTACTATTAGTATAAAATATCAAAGAAAATTTTGTTAATTTAGGAATAAAGCTTATTTCAACTTAGGTATCCGATATAACATAACTTGGGGCAGTTTACGCTTTATAAACCGCGAAGCGGTTTATAAGAAAGCGTAAACGGCCCCAAGGTTTGTTATGTCGGATAACATAAGTTGAAATAAGCTTCATTTCTTATAATTTAATTTCAGTGTAGACAATGAGACAATATTTCCTCCGGAAAAAGGCTTCAGATTGAGCATTATTTTAAAAATAACGTCAAGCGCAGTAACACGTTTTTGACGTCACTCATTGTGACTTGGGCAAGTTATGTTATCCAAAATATTATATGTTCCTCAGAATGATTCAGCAATGACATTGCTTGATACAAGTAAAATTAAATTATATGGAAATATAATTATTCACATTCACTTTATTTGTTGAAACAGGGCATATTTTCTTCTCCACAAATTCATTCACCCATATTTGTAATCTCAAGGACCCTTTGAAAAACTTTAACCCCCTTAAAGGTACTTAGACACAGATTTGAAGTTAAATTTTTCTGTAAAATATCACGAATTATATATTTTAATAGCATTCCACACAAAAATTAATTAAAAACCTTAACTCATTAAAAAAGATATTTACAACTTTAATTTCTTTGGCGGGTTTGATTGACACATCCTTGCACTTTCACAGATTTTAACTTTATATAATCCTTAGGAAAAGTAGCAATATTATACATTTATTGACTGAGTTCGAGGGCAACATGCGTTTTGTAGGACCCAAGAACCAAACTGTCTGCCTGAGGCCGTTAGGCCGAAGGCAGACAGTTTGGTTCGAGGGTTCGACAAAATGCATTTTGCCCGAGAACTTTGTCAATAAATGTTTTGTTATACCTTTCATTTTATTTTATTTTTTTTAAATATATTTGCATGTATTTTGTACTTCATCCCGTGATGTAACATCAGATCTGTCACTGTTTAACACCAGCGAATGAAAATGAGATTAAGCCCACTCTGTGACGTAAGCGGTCCAACATCTCTCCGAGCGGTCCAACATCTCACTCAGCGGTCCAACATCGATTTTTTTATGCCCGCTCAGCAAAACATTAAAAATGTTAGACTTTTTTTGTATAGAATTGTATAGGAACAAATTTCTAAAGGTATAACAATGTTGTTTATTATGGAGAAATATTAAAACTTAAATCCAGAAAAATAATTTCATTCAGAGTAGAATTGTAAGAAAGCAAAACTCATTCACAATATCGTCATTCCGTTGTGTACAGAGTCTGCTCACCACAACTACACGGATTGACAATATATTGTGTGTTTGTATTGCTTTCGAACATGTCTACTCTAAATTTTCTGGATTATAGTATTAATATTTTTTATTACTACACAACAATATTGCCATTTTTCCTAAGGATTAAGAATAAAGTTAAAATTTGTGAAAGTGCAAAGACGTGTCAATCACGCCCGCAAAACAATTAAAAATTTTAATAACTTATAAATGAATTAAGAATTTTAATTAATTTTTGTGTGAAATGCTATTATTAAATATACAAGTCGTGATATTATGGAGAAAAAATTAACTTCAAATCTGTGTCCAAGCACCTTTAACATGATGAAATATTTAAAGTAAGAGTTGTCATTTGTTTAAGGTTTAATTTTAAATATTTGTTCAATTGATATTTTTCAGATTAAGGATGGCTGACAGAGATATTTGTGAAATTGAAGAAGATTTCATAGCATTCTTTAATAGCCTTTTAGAGATGTTTGAGTTTTTTGAGGAGAAAGACAGATTTACTCATGATGACATTGAATTTGGCCAGGAAAGATTAAGAGGAGCAATTAATACCCTGTCGTTTATTCAATCACATCCATTATTTAAAAATCGGGCATCACCAGATTTACAGCAATCTGTGAAAATCCTTCTGGATTATTTTAGTGATGCGAGAAAATTTTTTCAAGACATTCAACCACCTCAATGCAGTGTCCCAGCAATTGTGAATGGTGCAGGGGAGGTATTGCATACAGGAGATGTAGGCAGACCTACAGCATTTATAAATATAGAGCAAGTGATTTATTTATTGAACCATGGATTTAAATATACGGAAGTGGCCAAAATCTTTCTAATTCATAGAACCACATTGTGGAGGAGATTGAAAAATGAAGTGGATTTTAAAAGATACACAGAAATTGGTGATGAAGAATTGTCAACAATAATAAAGAACATAAAAGACGAGCATCCTCATAGTGGTGTTTCTATAGTGATTGGACATTTACGATCAAATGGCATAACTGTACAACACAGAAGGGTTCGAAGAGTTTTGAGAGCACTTGATCCAGTTAATTCAGCATTACGGTGGGGTATGATGACCTATAGGAGGGTCTACAGTGTTCCTGGACCAAATGCGCTATGGCATATCGATGGGCACCACAAACTCATAAGGTGGAAGATGGTTACCCATGGTGGTATAGATGGATTTAGTCGACTTATTGTTTATTTAAAGTGTTCCAACAATAACCTTGCTGAAACTGTTTTAAATCTGTTTATGGAAGCTGTTGAAACATTTTCTTTACCATCAAGAGTAAGAGGTGATAAAGGTTCTGAGAATGTTGAGGTTGCCAGATATATGGAGCAAACCAGAGGAAGAAATCGTGGCAGCTTTATTGCAGGAAGGTCCATACACAATTCTCGAATAGAGAGATTATGGAGAGACGTGTTTTACTCTGTAATTCAAACATATTACTCTTTGTTTTATTATCTTGAAAGCATAAGTGAACTAGATATTGAAAATCACATAGATATGCTTTGTCTTCACTACATATTCATTCCAAGAATTAATGTGGCATTGACAGAGTTCAGAAATGCATACAACTGTCATAGCATGCGGACTGAGCACCACTGGAGTCCATTTAAAATGTGGATCAATGGAATGATCAACCATAATCAGCAAAACTCTGTTGGTAATTGTGTTTTTGAGTTGAATGATGACATTTCTATATCAGACATTGAGACTTTTGGAATAGACCCAGAAGAAGTGCCAGACCATGAATCATTTGATGAGGAACTACATGATAATCAAGAAACATTTCAATTGCCTGAATTGCCAACACAAATGGATTTGATCTTTGAAAGGTTAACATCATCAGTAAACCCACTAGATTTAAGTGAAAATCTTGGAATTGACTTATTCAGAGCAGCAAAGCAAAATTTATACTCTCTTTTAAACTAAGATGAATTGTAAAAATTGTTTACGATATTAAATATTATGGCCATTGATTACACTTCCTAGTCAAGCTTACGCTTTAGCAATAAAACTCTGATCATAACATTTACTCCTTGGTTATTGCATGTCGTGATTTGCACATAAGACTTGGCTAACTGCAATTTCGATTACTGGTATTAAAATGTGGATCAATGGAATGATCAACCATAATCAGCAAAACTCATATATTAGTACTGGTTAGGATGTTGAGTTTTCCTTAAAACAACACTTTTTAAGGGATTACCAATTGTCTTGGTTCTATTTTATAAAGATATGAAAATGAACTCAAGTGTACAAAATTTATTGCTGGTCCTAAAATGTTTACCATATTTACCCAAATAAACATGTTCAAGTTAACTGCATTTTACAGTATTGTAAATGGCATATTTCTGTAGAGAAATGTGACATCTTGCTTCATATTGTATGCATAATCAAACCTACTTCAGTTACAAAGGTCCAAGCTTTAGATGGACAGAAGGTTACTATAGTGTAAATCCTTCCAAAAGCATAATATTGTCAATTGAACAAGACAGAGTTTTAAAGTGCCTTTAATGTACTAAGTTTTCATAAACTACAAAAATGTCACAAAAATAACTAGAACAAGATGTGCTTGTGAAACACTGATGCCCCTGTATGGTAATAGCAAAGACTGAACTTTTCTTAAATGCAAATTTGATTAATTGGTACCAAAAATAGGGTATTCGCACTGGAAATCAAGGGTGAAATTTGAAAGTAAACCAATGTTTAAGATTTTTCAATAAGTATAAAAATCTCTATTGTTAAAAGGTCAAGATAATTGGTATCCATTAAGAAGTTTTGTCACACAGAATAGTTATGTAGAGCATGGAAGCCCTAGACTTTCAGAAGTTATGGCCAAGGGTTAATTTTTTTTAAGTAGGTCAAATTCCAAGGTCAAAGTTCTTGTTAACAAATGAAAGGTCTTGTCATAAGAATTAAATATGTAAAGTATGAAAGCACTAGCCCTAACCCTTAAAAGTCAAAGTTAAAAGGTTTGTTTTTTTAAAGTAGGTCAAACTCAAAGGTCAAGGTCAAAGTTACTGGTATCCAATGAAGGGTCTTCTCACAAGGATTACTTATATGAAGTATGAAATCCCTATCCCATACCGATTAAAAGTTATAGCCAAGGTGAAAGTTTTTTCACAAGTACTGAAATCTACAAGGTCAAAGGGTCAAGGTTGTTGGTATCCAATGCAATGCCTTACAACAAAGAATATATATGTGAAGTTTAATTGTCCTGGTATCTACTATTCAAAAGATATGACCAAAGAAAATGTTAAAATTTTCATGTAAAATTCAGTCAAACGCTAAGGTCAAATTTGGTGGTATCCAAATAAAGGTCTCGTCACAAGGAATACACATGTTAAATATTAAAGACTTGGCTCCACTTAATCAAAAGTTATGGGCAACGTTCAAGTTTTTGCAGACAAACAGACAGACAGGCAGGACAAAAACCATACACCCCCGAAACTTTGTTTACTGAGGTTGTTAAATATATTTTTATGAAAAAGTCTTGTCAAAAATGTTTTTATCATTTTTTAATAAAACAATTAGTGAATTTTTAAAATACATTGATAAAAAAAAAAATACAAACTCTCAGGTAAAAATGTATTTTTATCCATTTTTTTTTTTGGGGGGGGGATGGAGGTTCATAGCTTAGTAATGTACTTAATTAAGCAAAAAACTCTCTTGCACCAAAAATTCTTAATGAACAACCCAACCCTAACATTTAACTTGATTATGATTTGCTTAATCTATTCCAGTATGTAAAAATGATTTGTGTGCATTTTGAAAAATTTAAACATATTGCAAATATAATATTCACTGAGAAATTTGGCCTGCAACTTATTAACTTCAAAATGTAAAATATCATGTTTCTTCATGCAATCATGAAAATGAGAGTAATTCATGGAAAAAAAGGAACATGAGATACTGTGAATTGCCAATTCAGTTGTCCAACAAAAAATGTACCAACTGTACACATAAGAAAGAAAGACCAATTCGGGAAACATTGCTCACTTCATCTCCTTGTTCAAATTTGCATATCAAGTACACAACAATAATAGGCAATTCCAAGTTATTTCTATGTTTAGCATCTACAGACAGATTTCTTTTTTAGTTTATACATGTAAAATTAAAAACAATCACAAATTAATATTGACAAATACAATAATCTTTGAAAGGCAACTTACTCTTGAGAGATCGGTTTCTTATTTTAAAAAATATAAAATGGGCGTACCAAAAATATTCTGTTTTAATAAACTAGTATTTTGACTATAGTTACAATGAAAGGAGATCTCTGCAATGCAAGAATTCTCAAATGATTAGAAATTCTAGAATTGTGTTTAAAATATTGTGACCCCCCCCCCTCCCCTATGAACTTGTGTATTTTTTTCCATACAGAAAGATAGGGTGGATGCTAAAGAAAGAAAAAACTTGGAATGGCCAGAATCTTTGTGTTCTTCTATTAATGTGTAAAAGTAATTTCATGAACAAAAAAATAAAATGCATAATTTAAATCATCTCAAATATTTTGAAGATAATAGTTCTTAAAGAAATGGGACTTGAGAAATGAACTGGACGACCTCCATTATATATACCATGGATCTAAATTCTCTTTCACTTAATAAATTTAATTCTTATGCAATGTAGTTCAAATGTCTACAAAAGCTAACATTTAAAAACACACACATGTACACAGTAGGCCCTTGTAAGGTTTTGTACAGGAGTAAATTATAAAATAATACATAAAGTATACCAAAAATTGAAGTAAATACAATGCACATTCTAAAGTGCCCACTGTCTTTTCATTTCTCTAAATAGTCTACTCTAAATAATAGGTAAAATTTGACTGTTAATAACCTAAACAGAACATCTTCGGACATCTTGTTACATTCTTATCAGATGAATATAAAAAACTGACATTAATTGACATCAATATATCATTCAAATCTTATGGAAACCTTGTGACTCTTTCAATGCTCTAACAATCAATGCTGAAAATACATCATGGGAGCTGCTCTAAGTTACAGGTAAAATTTGACTGGTTACACATGTAGCCTAAACAGAACATCTTTGGACATCTTGTTACATTCTTATCAGATGAATATAAAAAACTGACATTAATTGACGTCAATATATCATTCAAATCTTATGGAAACCTTGTGACTCTTTCAATGCTCTAACAATCAATGCTGAAAATACATCATGGGAGCTGCTCTAAGTAACAGGTAAAATTTGACTGGTTACACATGTAGCCTAAACAGAACATCTTTGGACATCTTGTCACATTCTTATCAGATGAATATAAAAAACTGACATTAATTGACGTCAATATATCATTCAAATCTTATGGAAACCTTGTGACTCTTTCAATGCTCTAACAATCAATGCTGACAACACATCATGGGAGCTGCTCTAAGTAACAGGTAAAATTTGACTGGTTACACATGTAGCCTAAACAGAACATCTTTGGACATCTTGTCACATTCTTATCAGATGAATATAAAAAACTGACATTAATTGACATCAATATATCATTCAAATCTTATGGAAACCTTGTGACTCTTTCAATGCTCTAACAATCAATGCTGAAAATACATCATGGGAGCTGCTCTAAGTAACAGGTAAAATTTGACTGGTTACACATGTAGCCTAAACAGAACATCTTTGGACATCTTGTCACATTCTTATCAGATGAATATAAAAAACTGACATTAATTGACGTCAATATATCATTCAAATCTTATGGAAACCTTGTGACTCTTTCAATGCTCTAACAATCAATGCTGAAAATACATCATGGGAGCTGCTCTAAGTAACAGGTAAAATTTGACTGGTTACACATGTAGCCTAAACAGAACATCTTTGGACATCTTGTCACATTCTTATCAGATGAATATAAAAAACTGACATTAATTGACATCAATATATCATTCAAATCTTATGGAAACCTTGTGACTCTTTCAATGCTCTAACAATCAATGCTGAAAATACATCATGGGAGCTGCTCTAAGTAACAGGTAAAATTTGACTGGTTACACATGTAGCCTAAACAGAACATCTTTGGACATCTTGTCACATTCTTATAAGATGAATATAAAAAACTGACATTAATTGACATCAATATATCATTCAAATCTTATGGAAGCCTTGTGACTCCTTAATTGCTCTAACAACCATTGCTGGCAACAATTCACATGAGCAGCCCCGGGGCAGACTGAAAGTTAATGAGCATGTAGAAGAGAAAGGCAGTCGCTTCTCATCATCATTGTCATAAAACTGCATGGAGAGTTTCGAATCGAATCCATTTACAGGAATCTCTCCCGCACCAGTTATAAATGAAAGTAGATCTTCAAAGTTTAGATCTACCAGCTTCTCTACAAGATAAATTAAAATGTTTAAGGTAGTTTTCTTTATATTCTAAAACCTTTCCTTCAGCTTAACATCACAACATTCATTATATATACACTTAGTGAAATGATTACTGTATACAGGGTTATTTTCGCCCCGTGTTATTTTCACCCTTTTGCACTCCCAAACAATTTTGCCCCATTTTAAATTCACCCATTCATAGTTCTGTTTAAGAAATTATGTTGTGTTATTTGAATTTGCCCAGTTTTTAATTCGCCTAATCAAGAAGAGGGCGAAAGGGGTGGAAAATAAAACGGGGGCTGAAATTTCCATTGGGCCATCCTTAAAAAAATGTTCGTTTGGAATTGCCGCCTGAAGGGTTTCAGACACATGAGGGAGGGAGGGAAATTATTTTGTTTTTTAAATTGAAAATAAATTTTGATAAAAATCTCAGTAAACAGTAAAAACATTTTTTCTGACTTAAAAAAAAGCATCTTCCATAAAAAAAAAACTAATTTTTACGTAGATCTGAGACTATATTTCAGTGTTTTGTATGGTGCATATGATACATGTAATGGGCAAAAAAGATTGATTAAATAACAAGAAATATTCTTACTTTTGGTCAATAAATTTTTTCAGGAGGGGGGTATTTCAGTGAGGCGGGAGGCAATTCCAAACAAACCTTAATTTTATTTTGGCCTTGTTTACAGTAATCAAAAGCAGATCTAGAAGAAAATAATTTAGATTAATATAAAATTTTCCAGCAACATTATTAGCTACCATTGAGGGTCACGTCAAAGGTCAAATTCAGAACAACTCTAGACTGATCCTTTTATAACAAATATACAATGATTTTGCAAGAAATATGATTGGTTGATATAATTTGACCTCTGACATGACCCTCTATGGGATGTTGTTAGATATTAGTGTAGCAAGTATGCAAGCGGATAGAACATTAGATGGTTAAGTAAATTGGATTATCTAATCATGATCTCAGGGTCCGACACTCGTCAAAATTTGGTCTCGCCATTCGGGCAACCTTGGTATGATCACAGGTTGCCCAAATGAATTTCAGGTCGTCCAAATAAAATATCAATTGAAACAAAACTTAATGACGATTGTACAATTGGTTATAATTGTTAAGATAATTAATAGAAGTTGTGTTTTTGCATTAAAAAATGTAAACCAGACATTTTTGGAATTTAAAATGTCTTCTAGTATTTAATCAAACAAAAATATAAGCAGAATCAGACTTGCAGAATGCTAAAGTAGCTTAAAACATTCATTTTCACTTGCCATGAAGGCCTAAATATATAGGGTCATATTACCCTGGACTGAATTAATCAGGTGTTACAATACAGTGGACACCCAAATTGGCTGTGTAGCAGCAGAAAACGATCATTATGAATGATCAGATAGTTGTAGGGGAAATGAAGATGTTACAATGATGATTATTACTATTTATATTAATAAGGTGATTTGACTAAGTTTGCATCTTTTATATCTCAAATAATACTTTATTAAAGAATTTTAGTAAAAATTGCATCAGCTGATTGATCAAACGAAGATTTGGCAGGAGAAAAATCTTCGCGGCTGCAATATAAACATGTTGAATGGGTTGGTTTTGTTACAGGAAAATATGTTTTCAAGGTCTTGTGAAGTTTAGTTTAAAATATTAAACATCATTATGAAATATTCCCAACATGTCCCAGGTCGTCATTTGGGCGAGCCAGACTGAAAATCAGGTCGTCCGAAGTCATTTTAGGGTGGAAATGGCGATGGTAAGTAAATTGGATTATCTAATCATGATCTCTAAGAAATATATAGGAAAATTCTTTAAAAATCTTCTTCTCAAGAATAACAAAGCCATGATTGATCATATTTATATGGAAGCATCCTCAGGTAGGGTAGATTCAAGACTTCTGTTTAAATCATGTACCCTCTCCCCTTTAAGGATTGTTTGGGACCACTATTGGGTTTAAACTTTTCAATAATAAACAGATTTCTGTTTTTTCCCAGCCACATTTATCATGTGAGCGATGTGGCCCATGAGCCTCTTGTTCTTGATAAATATATGCACTTTGGTTTTTTTTAAATGCTTTTCCATAAAAATGGCTCATATTTAGTAAATTTCTATTAGCTATGAGATAGTCATGTTACAAAATCCATAACCCATAGTGCAACATACCAAATATATTTAGCTCTTATAGTTTACTTAAAACAATGAAAATTGCCCAGAGTTTACAGATAAATATCAACTGACAGCTTGTCAGCTTACATAACTGAAGACTGTTCACTGCTTGTGTGAGGTGTGTGTAGAGATTTCAAGAATTTATGTCCTTATTGCAATTTTGATTTTATCAATAAACAAATAAGTGGACAAAGCAGCTGACGAACAAACCACTATTACCTTCAATGTCTTGAAGAAAGATTTCCCATGCATAAACGGTTTCCTCTTCTCTCTTCCTCCTATTTGATCCTTCTGGACTGTGCTGTACTTCTATTTCATCAATGAAGAATTTCTTTGAAACAGCTCTGTGTGTACAAAACACATCCTCCCATGGCAAGGGGTCTTTCACGATCAGGTCCCATAATCCTCCAACTTTGTTCATACCAGAACAAAACTGTTCCACTTCAGCTGACACCCTATATTTGTAAAAAAAAAAAAAAAAACATTATGTGATGTTATATTAATACTCAGTCTGAGAGATTTTAATGCAAATATCTGAGCAATAAATACAAATATAATATAAGAAGATTATTTTCGATATTTTGATTGTCTGAAAGGACGTCACATATGATATTCCTCTTTTTGTGATACTCTGCAACGTGAAAGCAGAAAATGATATCGCACGACACACCGTTTGGATGCACTGATGTAGAACTTCAAGTAGGCCTTATGACGTCATGTCATAAGACCTAGAAAAAATATGTTTGTTTCCGCTTTATCGACCAACCCTAATTTATAGTGCCGACCCTAAAATTTTTTTCAATGCTTTTGTCCGATGAAGTGCAAGATTTCACGTAGGGAGTTATAGTCTCCAACTTTGCAAACTTTTCAAGACAAAGTTTGGGTCACCTTTCCATTATAAGTTTAAGTCACAGAAATGCTTAAAAACACCATGTCTTTTGTCATTAATGATACTTCTATACACATTTTGATTAAAGAAGCAAAAAAAAATTTAAAAAAAAAAAAAAAATTGCCTGCCTATCTACCATATATTTTTTCAGTCTGAAAGCGGAAACGAACATATTTTTTTCTACGCTTAATATAACAGTCCAGTCCAATACGAAAAATCTTAATATTACAAAATATCGTAATATTATTCTTATATTACTAGTTTTTGTTATATAGTTAAATTACTGAAACTCGTAATATAGCAAGTTGAGAGAGACTATATTACGAGTTTTCGTAATGCAAGACAAAATATTTACATTCGTTGTGTTTTTCTAGTAAGCTTACTGTGAAATTGATTTGAAAATCATTTTCGTGTATACTCACGCGTAGAAATATACAAGGAGAAACGTGCGTTAATGTGACGTCACAATGAGGCTGCAGCGACGTTAGTAAAAGTACGATAAAGGGCAGCGAGGAATTCAAATATTTAGCATATTTTAGTTGCTTCCAAACATGTAAAATGTAAATATAAGAAATGTTTTTCAGTTTAGTGTGAATTATTGGTGCGTGAATCACAGACTTGCACGTAGGCATATTTTTCATGAAGCGCTAGCACGCTTCATGAAATATGCCTACGTGACAAGTCTGTGTGATTCACACACCAATAACTCGCTCAAAACTTAAAAACATTTCTTAAATAAAGCATTGAAAGAAACTGAATGATGTTTATGGAAGTATGACGTCAGAAATACATTATGCCCCAATGGTACTAGTATCACGTGGTCAATTTGGTCAGTGACGTCTATCGAAAAGTATGGAAATGCAAGATGAAAGTAACAATGGTAATGGGTGAGTGAACATTTTGTTTTATTATTCTTATATAAGAATTTTCCCAAGGATAGGAACAATTTTCCATAAAATTTCAATGTATCCTCAAGCTTGTCACAATGGTCTATAATCCCAGAATTCCCTAAATTTTTCCCGAAGTCTACCCTGAAAATCAGACCCTCATCTCAAACAACGAGATGTTACGAGAGATAACTTGTAAGACTCTCACTAGGCTCTGAATCCGCTTGCACTTGGATCAAATGCACCAAAACAAAGAAAATCCACTAACCATACATATCCACGATATCATAATGATGAAACCAGACACCAATAATCTCTGATGAAACATAACAAAGAGGTTGTATCAGAAAAAAGGGAAGTAACTCTTAGAAGAGTTAGAAATTGCTTATATTACGAATTTTAGTAATATTACGATTTTTCGTATTGGACTGGACAGTGTATAAGAAGCGTGTTTTAACCAATGGGACGTAATGACAGCCAAGTCTGTTTAGTTATGACTGTGTTAGTGCATTCACTTTGAGTGATTATATAATATAACTATTATAGACTTCAGTGAATGGTCAATAATTATAAGGACTCATGGCAATTAATATTGACCTCAGACACAGAAAATGATAGCAAACCCCACATGCTCGGTTGCTATCATTTTCTGTGTCTGAGGTCAATATCAATTGCCATGAGTCCTTAAAACCTACAATCAAGTCCATAATTGTACAAGTGATTCTTGTTTTATCATCATCAGAGTAAGTCAGTTGCTCAGGGGAAAACTCCATTTCTTGATGATCAACAATTATATCAAACAGATTAAAAAGAATTTTTCTATAAATTATCGATAAAAGTCAATGCAACTATAGTCACACATCAAGATTTGTATCATCATTGGAACCCTTTCATAGTCAACAATCTATATTACATGTACCTGTAGAAAATAAAATTCTTCACCAGAATCCCAACTACTTCTGGTATGTCTTTCGGTTTCAACTTCCAAGCTTCTGTATACCCCTGCTCCAGAAGCCATTCTCCTTTTGAACTCAGAAAGATATCTCTTTCTTGATAATCTTTAACATTTTGTAGCTGTAAATAAAAAATAATGACATCAATCACCTGAGCACTTCACACAGAAGATCCAACATTCAAATAATGGTTCACTATTGAAATCTTACGTACAATATATAATAAATTGCGATATTCATTAAGTTTTTTGATTCACCAGAAAAATTAAAAATCTTTAGAATATCTTGTTTTATTTTATGGTCAAACAAGAAGTCAGTGAGCCAATGCTCAGTTGTAACCCCTGCTCTGATTTGAATGTATACTATAATGATGTTAATGTACACTTGTTAAGTTATGGGCAAATGCAGTGATATAAACAGGAAGTTAACAAGTGTTAATTATCAGATATGAACAAAATGGATCCCACTGTATGAAAGGCCTCAGCAAAGAATATGTGCTAAAATTTCGTGCATCTGGTATGTCAGCAGTCCCTTAGAAAAACTGTGACAAAAAATTTGTAACAGACAGACAAATGATTAACAGATACATAAGGGTGAAACAGTAACCCCCTATCCTTCGGAAGGGGTGGGTATAATGAACTCTGAAATATGAAATTTACAGATAAAGGGATTTTGTGCCCTGCATATCTTATGAGATATTGTAACAAAGAAAGGGAGATTAGTAGCACTTGCGCTTGAAAATTCTATTTTAGGTAACCATGACAATACCCTTAATTAAAATCAAAAACTGATGACTTGCAGAATTTTGTATCTTAATAGTGTATAGTCTTCTTTTGTGACAAGTTCAATTCAAATATCAGACTAAAACTGTGTGAGATGTACCATTTAGAATTGGATGTGTAGTAATGCCATGAATGCCCCCTGCAGGCAGCCAAAATCATCCACCAGGAACAAAATTAATACAAACTAAATCTGTATCTTCTAAAATACCTGTATATACAATTTAAAACTTATACATGTACACATACATCCTTACATAGGTTAGAACACAGGTACTTGTGGACATGACCCCCCCCCCCCCCAATATTGAACCCCTTGGGCTTATTGGATTTTTTTTCCAGAAATTATATTTATTACACTAATTCATCATGTGTACAATATGAAATAAAGTGCCACGCCACAGCATGATACGCCCGTCAAAATATTACAATTAACTTAAACAGTTTAGAGTGCAAGAAAATCATGTAAACCTTGATTCTAAAATTTCCATGATTTTTTCTATTCCTTAAAATATTTGTTTATCCATCGATATCCCCTGTGGTGTAGGCATTAATTATAACAAATTACATCATTGATAGATTTCTATACTGGTTGTATTAGACCTTAATTGTCAAATGCTCATCATATTGAACAATATCAAATTAGTCTTAACAACTTAATTTAAACCAAATTAATTTTGAAAATAAAAGGCTAGGCCATCAAATGACATATGCTATTTAAAATGACCAGCAGTTCTTCTGTCTAATTCTCAAAGGATACAGATAAGAAGATGTTAGCTAGCCTTCCTAAATTGAACTCATTAATTAATCTTTGACTGGATGCTTGTCTTCTCATTACTATAGATGAATGAATCTGCACTATCTACCATAAAATATTTTTAAAACATATAAAATACTCAATTTTTTTTTTTAACATTTAATGTCAGAAAGGTTTAAATATGCAATTTCTATGGAAAATGGACATGCTGATTCCACCCCTATGAAAGAAGAAGGTATGGTTTCCATACAAATTTTGCCCTGTGATTTTCTAAAAAAAAATGAAACTGGTGTAAAAGTTGAAAACTCATGCTTTTTAAATAATTGGAATTCAATGCAGAAAAATCATACAAGTCATTTTTCTCACATGTGTTTTTAAATGCTAATTATGACGTCATAAACATGTACATTTTCCCGTATTTTCTTAAAAAGTTGCAGAAGACACCAATTTTCAATGGAATTATCTTTCAGATAACATTGTCCACAGGCATCGCCCACAAAGATCTTGAGATATGTGATTTGTTATTGAATTTTTCACAAAATATAAAAAAAATAACGTGGGCGACGGCTGTAGACACTGTTTTCTAAAGGAAAATCCCCTTTGAAATGTGCCATTTTGAGGCTTTTTCTGTTGAAAATAGAGAAATGCTTCACATTAACGACGTCATATTTGCAGAATGGTAAACCTTCATGCCATATTCTTTCCTGATGTATCACAGTCATATACTTAACTAATATTTAAGCCAGTTTCAAAACTTTTTGATGTCATTACATTTTTAGGGCACAAAAAAGCCAAAACCATACCTTCTTCTTAGTTTTTTAAATTAATAATATTATATAATATTAGATTACCGGTAGTTTATAATGCAATATCAAATTAGTGTTAATTAATTTTCATCAAAATCATTTTAAAACTTAGGCTAGCCAACAAGAGCTATTTTTAATCCAACAGGCTTACCCATCTGCCCAATTCCCAAAGGGACATAGTTAACACCGATGGTCTCCAGTTTGCTCCTCACACTAAACTCATTAATTTCTCTCTAATTTGACATGCAATTTTCTGTTATCAAAACTCTTGACCAGTGCTTGATAATTACACTCATGGGAGACATGGGATTTCTCTTAACATACATAATATCTGTAACAGTTATAGATTGCTGTCAATATATGCTGAAAAAAATAAGTATTTTCTTGATTTAACACTTTTTTAATAAGGATACAACTAAAATTTTGCATTTTTTAGGATTATGAAATTCAAAATTTAAAAGACTTAGTTTTTAAAAAAATTTCACTTAAATTAAAGGTCACAGTGACCTTGAAATAGGTCGCGACACACCTTCTACCCAAGATGTATACATTTGCCAAGTTTGATAGTTCTAGGTCTAATAGTTTACTAGTTATGAGCCGGACAGGATTTTTCCATATTTGGCCATAGCATCTTAATTAAAGGTCAGAGCGACCTACTTTTTGTGCACGACACACCGTCTACCCAAGAAGTATCAGTTGACAAAGTTTGATAATCCTAGGCCTATTAGTATTGAAGTTATGAGCCGGACAGGAATGGACAGCTGGACAGACGGACGGACGGACACGAAGCCTATAACATAATACGTCCCGTCTTAAGACGGGCGTATAAAAATTGTCAAAATCCCAAAACAATCGCTCTTTAAAAAATACCCACTATACATTGTAAGGGAGAAAGGTATGCCACTCCGGTTTGTTTACGTTATACTCCCACTGGTCTTTGGGTTTAAAAACATGTATTTATTTTATTTTAACCTAAAATGTTGATTCACATCGTCTCTGCATATATTTCTGTCTTAGTGCATGCTATCAGATTAACTCTGCATTTCGTAAGAATCCCACAATATCTGATTATCTCCTTAAACAGTTTTCCAGTCAGAACGCTAAAATTTCCCTAGGTAATCGCAACGGAAGTGCAAAAAGAATGTTTTACTTATTAGGATAACGTCCGAGAGAGCTTTGTCTGATGTAATAATCTCTCTCAGGTTTTATCATATATTCTCTTTGCACTTCCGTTGCTTTTACTAAAGGAAATTTGAAACCGGAGTGGCATACCTTTCTCCCTTGTAATGTATAGTGGGGTATTCTTTTTTTTTGTGGAGCAATTGTTTTTGGGTTTTGATGATTTTTTCAAATTGTACACATAATGAATGAGTGTAATAAATATAATTTTTGAAAAATAATGTCCAATTAGCCCCGGGGTTTAATATCGGGAGGGGGGGGGGGGGGGTCCTGTCCATAAGTACCTGTGGGTTAGAGAGCAGAAACTGAGAATTTCTTATTTCAAGTTCAAGAGGGATAATTCTTGAAAAGGGAAATCATTGGACCATGACAAAATTCGATAAGGTGTATTACTATGATGTATCCTTATGTTGCCAATTTAAAATATTGAATGGAAATTCAAAGATGTCATATAATTATGTGAAAATTAAGTTAACAAAAGACAAATCAGATAACTGATCCTCTGGCTCACTGGTGAGCTATCACTGGTGAGCTAAAACCAGGACTTTTCTAATTGTAATGAGATGTTTGTTAAACACTTATGCCCCCCCCCAAAAAAAAATTGGAATTTTTCTAAGACCAAAAGGGCATAACTCTGTCAAAAATGGCGCTATTGTACCCAAAACATATTCATGTGATATATCTCTGTATAACAAAGGATGAGGTGACCTAACTGCTATCTGGGGCCCCCTTTTCCACAGAGAATTATATTTAATCTACAACGATGTTGTTAGTTTTTAAATATGAGTGAATAAATACGACGCCTTTTGAATAGTTTCAATAGTTCAGACACAGTTTAATTATAAGGAATACTGCAGTATCTTTGATTTTTTAGACCCTATCACAGCTAAATTCGGCCAGGTTTGTGAGAATATTTTCTTTTTAATGGCAAGAAAATGGGCGGGTCTTAGTACAATAGAGGGACATGCGTGTCCGAGAAGACCTTATATGGCTTTTGTTATTATTTCGCACTACCCCTACCCCAATAAAAGATTTATATCTTTCAAATCACGTTGCTATTTTTGCAAAAAATAGTATTCTATAAAAGTACACAAATCAGTGATTAGTTGCATACGAAAATTATAGTAAAATTTTGACATTTAATTTTTTGTCAGTATACGAGGGGCCGCAAGTCACCTCATCCTTTCAGTATGTGCAACGGTTGTGAAGAAAATGAATGGAAACTAAGTGGACAAACAGACAGCAACAAAGCAATATGCCCTCCCTTCTTCAAAGGGGGACATAACAACATGTTCTGTTCATTAATCTTGGCCTTTTGAATTTATAGGCATATTTGAATTGATTATAAATTTAGTATTAAACCATAAATTTTCATTTATTGGAATTTAGATTGGCAGACCCCTTTAACTGCATAAAAATACAATAAAATAAGAACTAGTGTATAAAAAGAGTTCTTGAGTAAAAATTACTTACACTGATCAGATTTTGTTTGTACTCCTCATCCTGGACAAGACATGGCTTAAGAGCAAGTAAATCTACAGCAACACCGGTCATCATAGAGAAGAATTCCTTACACAGAGTTACACAAGGTCCTTCATTGGCTATACTTAAACCGACAAGGATCCCAGCTAATTTGTAATATCCTTGGTTCAGTTTCATTATGTCATGACTCAGTACACGGTTTCCACAAGACCCCTCAAACATACTGCTACTTCCCAACTCCTTTATGGCCAATCTATGTAGAGGGTTCAAGTTATAACAATTAAGGCATGATGAATTTAACAATAAAATATTTTTTTTAGTTGTTATTAGTATGGAAATTAATGTTGCAAGCACTACAAAATAAAAAAATATCCCTTGTAATCATGTTTACTGAAATAGTTAAGTTTAGCCAGTCTGATATAGAAATGTGTAATTGTTTGGGCCACAATATCCACTATCAGCCTGGGTACCTGTAGCTCATTCATGCAGTAGAGCAACTATTAACTACTGACTAGTTATACAGGGGTCCCAGGTTTGATTCCCAGTCCTGCCATACATTTTCTCCTGTATGGCCTTTAACTAAAATTTTTAGGCATTGGTAATTCTCAAAAGCACCTAACAAAGACAATTTCTGAATTTTTTCTTGTTTTGAATTCCTAATGTATCACATGAGTCAATATTTGTATCTTAACCTCCCTATGGTTGCAAATCAATTTTCTAGAGCATATAAATTATATGTATGTTATAGCTTTAATGTTCTCAACCTGAACAACTCTCTTCTTGGTCCACCATGGTCCATTCCTAGTTCTCCACTGAATTTAACATACAGTTTGCACATTAAATCAAAAGACGGTCTTTTCAATGCTCTAAACACTGATCCAAGCACATCGCTTCTTTTCACAATGATTTCCTGCTTGTCAAATTTATTTATCTTCTTTAGGAAATCCTTCATTATGTCAGACAAGTGGCGTCCAGCAACTGATTTACCCCTACACAAAAAAAGAAAACACAAAAGAATTAAAATATTATTTTAACAAGAGACCCATAAACCACAAGGCTCACCTGAGATACTTTGACCATGCTTTTCTTTACCAGATTTTCCCCTTTGTAATACATGTACCTATTGTTGGCCCATCTTACTGGGGGGGGGGGGGGTATTTGAACAATTTAGAATCTATTTTATTTCTTACGTAGCTTGTAACAAGAGTTTTGATTTGTTACAAAGTCAGGTGTAAATTTCCATGCATCAAACTTGAGCCTGGGGTTAATTTAACGTGACATCACAATGCATAGTTTTTCTATGTGACATAACAAGCAAATGACATGATGTCACGATGCATTGAAGTATTTAGTAAATCTTTTCTATAGGTGGAGACACAGTTGATTGGACTTGGAAAGAAAATAATTGGGAACATATGAAATAAATTCGTTATCCAGGTCTAATCAAGGGTGTACTGGGATTTACCCGTTACCCTTTGGCCTCAAGGTGTATGGAATCCCAGATTGCTTCTACATGTTTCAGCTTTTTTGGCCCAGTGATTTTTAAGATGAAGTCCCCTTTAAGATTTTTCATATATACTTCAATTTAAACTTGGATTTCCTATTGATGCCTCACGCTACCTCTGGAGATCATGGTTTGAACAATTCAAAATCTACACTACCCCAAGATGCTTCCACATATCTTTCAGTTTTTTGGCCCAGTGGTTCTTGAGGAGATTTTTTAATGATCCCACTCTACTTTTGTCTTCTTCTCTTGATTATCACTCCTTGTAAGGGAACTTGGCCCTTCATTTGAACAATTTAAAATTCCGTATAGCTAAGGATGATTTGTACTAAGTTTGGTTAAAATTGGCCCATGCAGTGGTTCTTGATAAGTTTTAGTAAAAAATATTGAAAGTTTACAGATGGATGGACAAAGGGACTGACAGACAAATGACGGACAATGGGTGATCAGAAAAAGTTCACTTGTGCTTTCAGCTCAGGTGAGCTAAAAACTAGCTGATGTTACTATTAATTATTTTTTTTTACAAAGGCAGGGTTTACAACTAAATATCTGAATGATTTTTGTTACTACTTTCTAAATAGTGTTAGTAAATATTACAGTGTACCATGTCTATGATGAGACAGCAGCTATACTGGTTACTGGTGTGTCCTTTATTCCTCATTTTAACACAGTTTTTACATTGATGTATAATATGACAATAATTCACTGTTGTTTTAATGTTAAATGTCTTCTGGGCACATCTCAATTTTAACCATTTTATTAATTCTAAAAAAAAACAGAAGTCTCTGTCGAGACTGAAGCTCTACTGGTTTGTACTTATAGCAAAGGAAGAGAAAAGTACTTAAGCAGTTGGAGATTGAAACTTTTCAACAGCAATAGAATAATGATCCTTGACTAAGTCTCATTATGTTCTTAGTGCAGTCTACTTGCATGCCACATTAATATTACAATCAGACTAAAATTGTATTTGGAGTAGCATTTTGAAAGAATTTCACAGAAATGTCTATTTTTAGTAACCACAGCAACACCGTTCATCGAAATCAAAAACTGATACACAGAATTATGTAATCTTAGTGAAGTCTACTTGTGTGCCCAGTTATATTGAAATTAGACCAAAACTGTAGGAGGAGTAGCATTTTGAAAAATTGTTTACAGACAGACAGACAGACAGACGGAAGGACGGACGACAGACGCATTACTATCGCATAAGCTCTTCTGGTCTATGACCAGTAGAGCTAAAAATGAAGACAGAACTCACTCATAGATAGAATCTTGCAAGCTACTTTCCAATACCCTCTGTAGCTCTTCATCCTCTGAATCAATTATCTCAATACATGGAGAACTAAAATAAACAAAGACATACATGTACAAATTAATGCAGAATCATTTAAATTCATAAGAAGTAAAGGAATATTAATTATTTCACAGGAGGTTCCAGGAAAAGATTTTCAAAGATTTTATGTACAGCTTACTCCGGATATATTGAGATTCAGGGGACCATGCAAATTGTTAATATATCCGTAATTCAATATAAGCAAAATCGTGAAGCCGCCATTTTTACTTGTTCAATCCCGATCTAAAATAAAGAAGAACTAACCCGAACAAATTAATTTTGTCATCGTTTATCTATAACAGTGAACAGATTACATAAAATATGTCCTTGAAAGTTTAAATATTTGTTTTTATTTCTGTTTCATTGAAAAGACAATCTTCAACCTCATTATATTATTCCCTGATCGCATTTATTTACGTTTTGGAGAAAATTCAGCAGGGGTAAACAGTTGAGTACTGCTGAACGCTGCTTGTATTTCATAGTAAGTGTACTCAGGTTAATCCCTTAGTTATTTCGAATTTAGGCATATCAATAGCCATTAACTGTATATACATATTTCATTTTGAAGTTATGTTTTTTTCCTAGATCTGTGAGGGTTACTAATTATAACGTTTAGCTGTTTATTCTCCATATATGTCTGTCTTACGCAAAGAATTTAACAATGAAGAGTTTTATTTCGTAAGAGCATGCAGTATAAAAACACATTAGGTGAAAACTTCATTATTCACACCTTTATATATCAACTGGTCAATCATGATCAGGCATAATTTGTGTCACCAACCGTAACGACAGCTGCCAGGAAGTACTTCAATATAACCGTTATGAAAACAACTCATTATCACCTGTGGGGCCCGATCAGTGGCTTCAATATATCCGATTTTAATATAAACATTATTTTAATGCCGGGAATATGAGAGGCAAAACCCGGGGATTTATTTCTATTTTAAAATAAGAGGAATTTCAAAATAAGCGAGTTCAATATAAGTGGAGTAAGCTGTATTTTCACTATATAATCAATAGAGCCCCGCCCTAACACCAGAACCCCAACTCTGGTGCCATGATATTCACAACTTTGGAGGAGGCAGCCTTATCCAACATATTTTCTTGGTTAGTTTATTTGATACCCAGGAGCAGAGAAGAAGATTTTTAAAGAAGTAATTTATTTTCACTATAAAATCAATAGAGTCCCACCTTAGCCTTAGAACCCCCTGACCCAGGGGCTAAGAAATTCATAATTTTGAGAGAGGCAGCCTTAATTATTCAACATAACTATGTACTTGGTTAATTTATTTAATGCCCAAAAGCATCAAGAATATTTGCAAAGAAATAATGGATTTCGACAATTATCTATTTAGCCCAGTCCTAGAACTGAAACCCCTGACCCCAAGGCCATTAATTTCAAAATTTTGGTAGAGGACTCAATGCTAATTACGATCATGCCAACAGTTTGACTGCTTGATGAAGAGATTTTTTAAAGATTAATTGTTTTAATTTTAGTGGTTTGGGTCCCACCTCTTAGGCCCCACAGGACCCATAGATACTTGATGTCAAAATTGGTTGAAATTGTTTGGGTGGTTGCAGAAAAGAAGCTGAAAATGTTCAAATGTTAAGGCAAAGCACGGACGGAAACGTTTAATCAGGTGACCTAATAACTGAAATATTTCATTGAGCTAGCTGCAAGGATGTCAGATCTTTACAAAATATGCTTCACTGTCAAAATATGGATTTTTTGTTAATATATGATTAGTGTAAAACTTTTCATGCCAAACAGCTTCATCATTATTCTGAAACTTCTATATATAAGCTTGCTTCACTTGAATCCCCAATGTGACCCTTCCTACCTTTTGATTATTTTAACAAATTAACTTATGAACGGTAAGAAAAATTATACAACAGTTTTAGAATTACTTGCTATTTCATTCTTGAGAATTAATATTTTTATAACACCTTAACTTGTTTTTGTTATTTCCCTATTATCCCCCATTGGAAGGAACCTTGCCCTTCAAACCCCTCACCCAGGTATGCTTTACATCAAGTTTAGTTACAATTTTCCCAGTGGTTCTAAAATATAAAAAAAAAGAAATTACAGACAGACAAAATGTGATGAGAAATGCTCACTTGAGCTTTCAGCTCAGTTAAGTAAAAAGTAAATATACCCAGTCTCTGTGTCCTGAATTCCACACACTCCACCACTTGCAGTGCTGACACTTGCTGACCGCTACAATGCACAGTGATACATGCAGAAAGAATGAGAATACAAGCCATTGTACTTAACTGTTATTGTACGAACAATATATCTGGTTATTAATGAAAGTCTTAATTTAAGTTGGGTTGGCACAATCATCATATTACCTGTTGTAATGCAAACTGAGGGAGAATTTAAAGAATAGCTCTCTTTAGGACAATGTTTATTTCTTTTCCAAATTTGATCCTTACAATAATTTTGAGCTATCATGCACATAAAAATTGGGCTGTACCTGAGTAACTGTTGCTATAGTGTTATTACAACGAAGCGCTGCTCTTCTGAGAGTCCTTTTACGTCGAACAGGTACAAGAGGAGCAAGATCTGAAGAAACATTCGCATCAACCTGAAATAGTTTCAATCGTTATCAAGTAAACAGAACAACAGAAAGGACAAACTCTTATTTTGGGATACATTTTTCTGACAAGTGAAAGTTACAGTTTAATTATTACTTTCTCTTTGCCAACACTCTGACTGCACCAGTATACTGTAAATCAACTTTTATTCGCATGCAAGAAATATTAGCAACCTAATTTTAATCGCGTCGCTAATATTTATCAACCTGAACCAATAATTTCAATAAGTATTTGTACAGAATGTTTTCTAGGTTGCGAAAATAAATTGTTGCAGATCAATTTCAAACTGATTAATCACAATTATATAAATATATCATTTTCAATTATTTTTTAAAGATAAAATTAAGTTTTAAAATATATTACAAAGGGTGTGGAAACTGCAGAAGTGGATGATTCTGAATGTCTACCATCCTTTGGACTTTCATGTAAAGTTTTTTCAATCACATCTGAAGACTATAAACAAAAAAACATAAATAATGAAAACTTACGAAGCTCACCTTATGAAAGTTATCAGTTTAAATACAGTAATGCAATTCTCACTTCATATTTTTTAACAGTTAGTTTTTATCCTGACAACAATGTTCACGCAAACGTTCTTAAGGTTCATTGGGGATTGACCTGTTCCAAAAACTTTAACCTGGTCACTCGTTTAGAAAATGTAGGTCAGATCCAACATCCTCAGCAAGTTTACAATGTCCATCCTCAGATGCATCATCCATGCAAGTTTGGTCCAGGTAGGGCTTATAGATTATTGGGAATTAATAACCTAGTCAGTCATCTGAAAATTGTACGAAATTCAGGTCGAGCATTTGAAGCAAGTCTGGTGGTGTCCATTATAGATGCATCATAAAATGCAATTTGGTCCAGGTAGGGTTTATAGTTACTTCGGAATGGACAGGCTCCAAAAACTTGGACCAGGATGTCGGCGCTAACACTAACGCCAGGGGTATGCATCTTGATTTCATACATATATACATGTATGTATTAAGCAAGGGTGTAATTTAAAAAGATGACTTCTAGAATATTAACAAAACACATTATGAAGGACCATGTCCATACTGCACCCTAATTTCAGAGTAAAGTTTTGTGTTTTAACATTCAAGAGAATAAATTGTAATGTACACTGTATGGCATAAAATCATTTGAAGTTTTTTTAACATTATAAATGTATTTGACCAAGATAAATAGGTTACAACTTTATTTGCATATTTTTTTTATATGAATAAGCAAAAGCTATTTTACTTGATCATAACAAGTTGCAATAGTGTCCTAAATTAAAGATTTTTCATGGATAAAATGAGGTATTCTGCCTACATTAAATGTGAATAAGTTTATTTAAAAACCTTCCTTACATAATATTAAATTCTAAAAATCAAAGTGCAAAAATCATTTTGAAATTCATCAGTGACTGAGTGTTATATGTATCTTTCACTTATATATATATGACTATAGACAGGTTAATACAGATAATTATGCATGGGCAAATACAATGGCAATTTTAATGTGCTATAAAATTTATCAAGAGCTCTTAGCTAAATAAAGTTTGGAATCTATATTGCATGCATCCAATTAATATAATAGCAATGCAAGACAGATGCTTTTTGACTTAAGTCGTATTTTAAGTTCATTTTACAAAAAAAATATTCTTGTACATAAATCATGTTAATATATAGTTACCAATTGTAACTTATTAATTAAAATGCACTTACTGCAGAGACATTTCTGGTTTGTAAAGGATCTGGTAGTTCACCATCAGAGCTTAAATGACCAGACTCATCATTCATTGTCAACTAAAAAATAATGAAACATGTTTGTAAGGTTTTTGTTATATACCAGTCTCTCTCTCTCCCATTTATATTCAGCTTAAACTCCCTCTGTTCATTCAATATACATACTTGCTTCTTGTCTTCTTTGACCATGACATACAATTTTCCTTGTCCAATGTTAGCTTTTAAACATTCCCCATTCCACTGGAATCCAGGTGGAACACATGGCAGGTTTAGAACTTTACCACTGTAGGATAGAAACACTATTCTGTCTGCGGTATATGAACCACCAGTTGATTGTTGAAGCAAGGTGGCAAGGTTTTCCTTGATTGTTGATTCAGAATCATAGGAGTTTAGGGTAAAAATTCCTTCTACAATGATTGAGTTCCTTGTCCACAGAGAAGGGAGTGGTACATCACTAACAAAAATGACTTTACAAGTTTTCTGGAAACCCTTCTTCTTTGCTACATGTACTTTGTAGCTATTTCTAATGTCTTTCCTGCTTGTAAGGAATTTTGGGTTTGAGAGAGGAGACTGTCCAAATACTTTGGATACTTCTGTTGCCAAATTATTAGTGGATAAAATTTGTCGAACTTCTTCTGAAAATGATTGACATAAACAGTTAAAAAGCCATTCATATATTGATCAGCACTAACTGATTTAACTTATGAACAGTGTTTTCTTTGAACATATATAATTAATACAATTGTATCAGGGCAAGGAAACCATTTTACAGAAGAACATACAACAACAGTTCAGTATTCACAACAATTTTTTTTCAGCACATGTCCTTCGGGCATGTATACCGGTCATTTTAAACCAGCCCATTGAAATTTGTACATGCCCTACTCAAAATTCATTCCTATAGCACATATATGATTGTGCACCAAAAAATAAAGTTTTTATATTTACTATAAGGACAGTGTTTCTTTTTTTAAATTCTCTCGATCTTAAGTTTAAATTGTTTCCAGAGTTTTAAATCAACTTTGTCTAAAATAACCTTACAATATTGTTGTCTACTTATTTTTACACATTTGGTTTAAAATCACCAAAAAATCTGCATAAATTATTTGTATTGGTTTATGGTATATTAATAGACTAATATACATGCAGTTCAACGAAATAATTGTATGATATTTTTTAGAGACATATAAATTTGTTAAAACACAAGCACATTATAACTTATTTAAGCATCAATTAAGAAAATAATCTTCAATTTTTACCTTTAGCATTGCTTGACGTGACAAATAATTTGTCTATGGAGTGGGGTATAATAAATCCCCCACTTCCATCTGTTGGTACTGCCATCCATTTGCTGTTAATCTGGTACTTAAGGCCTGTAGCCGTCGGAAACTGGGAGACCAGTGTTGACTGTTTAACTTTACCTTCAGAGTCGACTGGCATAAATATGCCGGGCCCATTATGGTTAAAGCAAACTTCAATATGTTGGTCACTAAACATTGCTACAATAATAGACAATAAAAGACATTAAAATTCACTTGCAGCAGAATTAATTACAATTCCATATTTGTTTCACCATTTTACAATTTCAGATACATGTCAAATGAAAAAGTCTTGTATTATCACTAGAATTTGCTTTTTAAAGCCTTTGTGAATGTGTCCTAGATAAAAGACATTTTAAATGTTTACATAGTTGAAGAAACCTATGGATACAGAACCCGGGGAGGGGGTCCCATCCCCAAACTCCTGTGGCTAAATGATATTGTACTGCACCTGCTGACAAAGTACAGTTCAAACTACTTTAGCTACAAGAGGCTCAAGGGCCACATCACTCACTTGTGCACCATGGCTAGGAAAAAGTAAAAAGCAATCAGTCGTGAAAAGTTAAAATCTCGACTTTCCCCTAAAATGGGGGATTATGATCTGAAATACCCTGAATCTACACTATCTAAAAATGCTTCAATATTTCTTTTACTTACTGTGGTGTTTTTCCTATGAGTCTGAACTTTTATTTTGGCCTCACCCTACCCCCCGGGGTCATGACTAGAACAAACTTGAATCTACACTACCTGAATATGCTTCAACTTAAATATGACCAGTCATGGCTTTGTTAAAAAATTTCTTCATCAGAAGATATTTTAAATACTTTTCCCATGTATTCCTATGTAAAACTTTGATTGACCATTGTGGCCCCACCCTACCCTCAGGGGTCATGCTTCTTGAATTTACACTACCTGAGGAACGAGGATACTTCCATGTAAATATGACCAATCCATATGGCTTTGTTTCTCTGGAGAAGAAGCATTTTCCTATATATTTCTATGTAAAACTTTGATCATCCACTGTGGCCATACCCTATGCCCCGGGGTCATGATTTGAACAAAGTTACCTCTACACTACCTGAGCATGCTTCCACATTAGTTTCATCTTTCTTGACTTCTCAAAGTTAGAAGATTTTTCAAATGTGCCACCAAATTTATACTATTTCTTAATAATCTGCCCTTTAAAGAGAGCAAAGCCCTTGAATCCACTTTACCCAAGGCTGTTGTGTGGCAAGTTTGGATAAAATTGGCCCAGTGGTTCTGGAGAAGAAGTCCAAAATGTTAAAAGTTTATAGATAACGGACAAACTATATACAGACAAAATGTGATCAGAAACCTCATTTTAGCTTTCAGCTCAGGTGAGCTAAAACCTATTCAAATTGCTTTAATAAATATGATTAGAAATTAAGTAAGGCATCTATTTAGATAGAATGTCCTTTCCTTATAA